>NC_137629.1:1864971-2057471 GCF_963383615.2 Lipophrys pholis | reverse complement strand
TCGGGGTGCAGATCAATAACTTGGCACCCAAGAAAGGTGAGACACGTCCCTTAGCCAAGCACAAAACACTTCTGATAGCAAAGTACCCGACCGAGGCAGAACTGAGAATCAGACAGTGTTCTCAGTCTAAGAATGGATGGAATTAAATAGGTTTTTAGATCTAGAAAGGATAAAAAGGACAACTGCTCAGATATATTCCAGTTAGATACAGTTTTATATTTCCTCAGACTGTTCCTCACACTGATCTCCTGCCTCGCTGGTTTGGCTCCATTTATCATCTCTCCTGCTCCGGTTCCACCTGCTCCTCCAATAAAACACCCAGTATTATCCTCACTGCCAGCAGACGACTCCCAGGCCCCGTTTTTACAACGTTTCATGGTTTTCGTTTCAGAAAAGTTTTGCATTTAAAATGCAACGTTTTGAAATTTCTGTTTACCCCATGTAGGATTTATAAAGTCTGATCTTATCTTATCTTACATAGAGACGGCTGCTACGCGGACATTGTTCTGAATATTGTGGACTGGGGCCATGTTTACACGTACTCTGGTTTGTACAAAAACAGCTATTTCCCCTCTAAATTTACCCCCAAAAAATCTTCATTTACACAGACCTACATATACACAGGTTGAGAGCTACTATGAACAGCCAAACCTGTAGGGGGCAGTGTAACGAGACACATGAAGCCACAATAGTCAATCAAAATCCAGGATAAACATGACATCACAACCCCCCCCCCCCTTTAAATGCAAACGGAGACACACAGTTTTTCTAACTCTCCAATGTGGGCGGAGTTATCAGAAACCATTGCTTGTGGAACTCGTAGCTGATTTATGTGTAAATGCAAGTTTTCTTTAAATACGTGGGAACGTGAAAACGTGACCAGAGTAATAACGTTGTTATTGTCCATTTACTGAGCAAGTGCAGAACAGTTATTTACCGTAGTGCGCATAAGCAGTGGCAGTGTTTCCGCTGTTTATACAGCGACCGAGTTTATCAAAAGTTTTAAATATTTAGAGACCATCCAGCACAGTTCACAGACTGTAATTAGCAGACACAGAGTCCAGCTGGAATAAAGTTTTTTTAAATAATTAATTAGTTTATTTGTTTTTGCACAACGTAAAGCTGGTGTTCCTAAGTATTTTCACCAGGCCGATTCAAATGTGTATAAAGTTTAGCTTGGGAGGCGAGTGAAGCCAATAATCTCGCCTCGGGAGCCTCCAGACGCACAAACATCTCCAAACACTGCAAGTTCATTTCCACTGTTGTCTGTTTGGCTGCACTTTGAGACACACGGAAGATGAATTGTACCCAGAATAATAACATTAAAAGTGCGTGGCGCTCAGGAAAAGTAGCCGGTGATTAAAACTCACACCGATACCGTTTTTAAAACTCTCCATCTGAATGTCACCCGACCAAGCTGCAACCTTCTCGACACTTCTTCCGACACGCTCTGGATCAAGATGTGATTTTTGAGATGAAATACACTCGACTGCCTTTTTGAATATTGCAAGTTTAGACATTATTGGTTTCAAAATACAAGCCGGACTTTTATTTGGCAGAGACGGCAGGTGTTGACTGGCCTGCAGCAGATGACCGACTTCCCTCCGGATCCTATCTCTTGTTTGGCAGCTCCAGAGAAAACACATGTAAACACGAAAAATATGTTTACGGGCGCACCTGTAGAGGCATCACTTTGTCTTACGTGCCTTTTCTACAAATGTTCTGCCTTCTGTTCTTTCCCTTAAATGTGCAACAGCTTTCAGACTGTAATTAATACTCATCTGGCCTGTTTATAAGTTTTGCTCTATTTTATCGAGTCAGATCCAAATGAGGTTTAGGAGAGATTAAGGGAGAAGCACCTATACAGGTTGAATAAATACCGAGGGACATTTTTAATTGTTAGATATAAAATAAATATATTGGACTGTGACATATTAAGAATGATTGGATGCTGCATTAATGGATGCAGATGAGCAGATAGAAGGCAACAGATTACCCTCGACCAGTTGATATGTGATGATTATATCACTGCCATGCTGACTAAGGTCACCTTTACACAGCAACCATTTGGAGTGAAAACACAAAACTTCTCAGTGTGTTTTGGGTAATGATGAATTCTGATTCCTTTTTCAATTCCGCTTAATGATTCGATTCTTTATCGATTCTCGTTTGAAATAAAGAAGAACAAACACGTCGATTAGCATCAACATTGCTTAGTCTAGAACTAACAGGACCCTACAAAACCAACAGTGAGTTTTTAAGAGGCCCACAGCCTTATTAGTATGATTAAAGGGCTCATTTTATGTTAAATTCTCTTTCTAAAGGTTCTCCAGCAGTACTAATCGTCCCCATACCTGGACTGACGTCCCAGAAGTGAAGACAGTCTGTCCTCTCTCTCCCTGGCTTGTTTCAGTTTTTAAAAAGTGTGTTGCTCCAACCAGCCAATTAGAAATCAAACCCTATACAGGAGGAAGTACTTCCTCCTCTTCCCAAGATGGGCATGTGTGGGCGGAGCCAGTCCAGCTCACATAGACACAGCAGATTCTGAATGCAGCTCCTATGATCCAATATTCAAATGGGGGAAAATCAAGGAGGAGCTAGAAACTTTGAATACTGAAGGTTTCTGGACCGACCAGACCAGGAGGAGGAAGTGAACTGCTGGAGGATATGGCACCTTTAATACTGCACATTGGTAGTATTTCCTTCCTTTGCAAGTATTGCCAGTTGCCCTGTTGTCGTCCTCTCACCTGAAATGGAACCAAACTTTCTAGCGTTTGTGCCCCTTGGCCGCCATGTTTCCTGCTGGTGAGCGATGTCGCACGCACGTCAAGGAGATGTCCACTGGAACCCATAAGGGAATCGTTTGCAAAATTGGAAAATGATTCTCAACAAGAACTGGCCTTTGATTCTCATCTCGGACTGAAAACACTTTCTGGAAACTGTTTGGAACAGATCACCTATAAGACGTCACTGTACTCATTATTGTACTGCAGCACTTTAGTTTTCTTCTCCTACTTTCTTCAACAAAAACACAACTCTTCTTTCATCCATCTTGATTTTGCTTGCAGCTGCTTTTAAAGTCCGACAGCCGGTGCGTCGATGTTTTCTGTCACCCGCCTACCAAAAGTTAATGACACTCGGTGATAGATGACTCTTTATCTGTTTACCCATGATGCATCGAAACATCATTCACCAAATTATTCAACGATGACATAGTGCTCACTATCAGCAGCGTGGCAGACATCACTCATATCTCTAACATCATCTAATTAAAAGGCCTCACTTGTGAGAGTTTCCTTACAGCTCGCTGAGGCAAATTGATTCTCAACCCCTTCCAGTCTATGCAAAGGAGGAATGAATAATGCATGGCGTTAAAGTCTTATCGTCTGTCCTGACAAACAATGCTGACTTGCTTTGAATATTCCAGAAAGGTGTGTGAGCGCCTCTTATTAGCAGAGCAGTCAGACAGGTGCTGCTTTCAACCAGAGTCATTCTGCATTTACTGCTGCTGGTTTCCGAGTGGCACCATAACTCTGGACACACACAAATTTAATTTTTGATGGTGCTGGGTTTATGACTGTGCTTAAGGTATTTGCATAGTTTTTTATGGCTGCCACTCACAGATTATGTCAGCAATAAACTGCTAAACTATAACTTCGTAATGCAGCTTTGCCTCGGGCACTGTGACCGCAGTGTGTCTGTGTGTGCGTGTGTGTGTGCGTGTGTGTGTGTGAGGCCATGGCAGGGCCACATCTACATCTAACATGTCATGAAACTACATCGCTGTGACTCAATTTATTATTTAGGGTGTTGACTTTATCAGCAGCTGTACATCAGCCACTTGAGTAGAAATAAAGATGGAGCTGGTTCACCCTGCAGTACATTATATAGCCATTTTTTTTACCTGAATATGAAGAACACCAATGGTAATAAAACAGATTCGGCATGATCCTTAAATCTGACTGACTGGTGTTTTTCAATCAGTCCAAACACATAATGAAATCCAATCATCATTTCCTCACGATGCCAGTCCTGCAGAAGATACTGGAGGCAACGTGTTGTACAGCGCAGCAACCAACTGATGGAGGAGCGGGTTTCATCTGGACACATAAAATCACATTACCACTGAAGTGTTTCTCATTTATTTTGAGATTCAAGACTAATATGAACATAAACATATATCCATTAATCTGGGGTGAAGGGGAAACAGGTAATTCATCCATCCATCCATCCATCCATCCAGCCAGCCAGCCAGCCAGCCAGCCATCCAGCAAGATTTAATTGAACTGAACTGAACCGAACCAAAATAAAGATGCATCAATTGATCCATCTTTATCCAGCTTGACGTCTGGGTGCTGATCGGGTCAATCGCCGGGCAAACACTCACATCAAATACACATTATTGTCATAGAATAAATGTAACTGTATCCCGGAGCTTGCAAGTCGTAGCATTGAGCCAAGACTAATCAATACTGGTTTTTGTACCCTTGGATTTTCATTAATCTTCGGCTTTCCCCGCTCCCTGATTTTGCAGCGTTTCCTGTTTCCCTGCGGACTCCCGGTCCTCGTCAACCTCTCCCATCCTGCGCTGTGGAGAAGCTTCTCCGTGGTGGTTGACTGGGAGCTGAAGGATCCCCCTTTTCAATAAACTTTAGTTTTTTCCATCAAATCTGTTGAACGTTGTATCATGTGTTCTGCATCTTGGGTCTGCCTCCCGGAATCATGACAGAATCTTCTCGTCGTGGTTTTCTAAATGTTTAACACTACAACAATGTGCGACCGCATGTAAAAATACCATCGTATAAAATCACTTAGAATCTTTGTTACAGTAATTGAAATATGTAAGTACAGAAATTAGAGAACACGTCCGATTAACTATTCCTGACTTAAACACCAAAATGATTAAGAATAACACAGAAAAATGTTTGGAATATTTCAGTTTATGTGTGATGAAAGTGAATCAGTTCTGCTGTATGAACTGACCTATAAGTAAACATGTCTTGACCTCAGTTTGAGTCTGTGGGGCAGTTTGCATCTTCGCTCTGCACATTTCCTCTATGAACTCTAGTTTCCTCTTTAAATCCAAACTTTTTAAAACTTTCAGCAGTTGTAAGTTTGTATGTGATTGTTTCTGTGTGTCATCCTGTGGCGGAGCGTCCGGGTGTATTCTGCTTTCTGTCCAGCTCCTTGAAACCTAATTTAAAGAAACCTGGAATAAAAGATGGAGCAGATTGATGGATAGATGTTTTAATTCCAGGTTGGTGAGCCTATTTGTGCTAAATCTCTGTAATATATAGTGGCTGCTCAAGTCGTCTTCTTTTTGAACCTCTATGGGAGGAAATAAAGAGATAAACACTGATCTAAATGGCTCCTCATAATAGGAAAGTGCTGCCAGCACTGCTGAATCAACGAGGACCAGACACTCCAGTCTGCTTGCAGCTTTCTAGCGCTCTCTAATAAATGTTTCCGTGAGTCGATTTACAGTCTCCACTTTTTTTACTTTGATCTTACTGCAGGTGATATCACCTCACAGAGTTTTTGATGAATTTGCTCCTTTGCATAACGACTCTTCATTTCCCCTTTAGACACGTGAATAAATTCTGCTGAAATCAGGTGAGCTGGGATGCAGTTGTTGGTCTCTGGAGAAGGTGGCCTTATTATCAGCTGCCTTGAAGGCACATTGAGGACCCAGCGTTTAGCAGAGCGAAGGAGGTTTAACGATGAATAAAGAGAAAAAGACACAAGCTGAGAACTACAGTGACCTCCAAGTATGGAAAACACTCAAAGAACTTCAGCAATAGGTGCACGGAGGTGAAATGGCTCCAAGCACTCCAGTCAATCAGAGTTTTTGATGGAGATACACCACTTCTATCGAGCACATTAATGTCTGATTGCCTGCAACAATGTTAACATGAATCGACATGCAATCCCCAACAAAAGGTTGAATGAAATGGCTCAGGTGATGATTAACTCATATTGTCGAACAATAACTGCCAGTTGCTGAATAAAAAATTAATTAAGTGGCAAATTAGGACAATAAACAAGACGCAAGTCTGATGAAAGTCAGTCACAGAGGGGGAGATCTCACCTCGTCAATGCCCTGTTGCCACGGCAACGCTTCAAGTGAAAACACACCTTTGTTTCAGAAAAGTTTCACATTTACAGGGCAGTGTTTTGAAAACAATGTCTCTTTAGATGGCAGAAACACAGAAAAAGGATGTAGTTAGCACGCCACACCACTAGTTGGTGCTGTTTTTTTTCGTAATGAAACCACACACACATGCAGCAGAGAACAATACGTTCTAAAAATTAACAATGGAACTCTTACAGTGACTGTCAAAATAAAACTAAAACCCCAAGAGTCCCAGGAGAATATGGACTAGGAGTCATGACATTTTGGGGGAAACACTGTTCCGATTGTCTCTACTGAGCATGTGCAAAACAACCATTGGTACACATGTGCAGTAGCAGCGTTTTCACAATGACAGAGCATTTTCTAAAAGTTCCACTTTGGAAGCTGTTGTCAAAAAGTTGTTTTTTCAGTGACTCCGACCATCGTGTCATGTGACACCCAAACACCCAAAACACGACAAAAGTTTAGCGTTTTCACTTTGTGAGAAATCGTTGCAGTAAACGGGGTCTTAGAGCACATTTTTGACAACATGTCATGTGACAACATCTTATCCGTTAAAGAAATGTGTTGTGTTTACACTGCAGCAGCGGACACACTGACAACGACGTAGTTAGTCTGTCGGGCCTCAGGAGGGCGCTGTTGCTTGTTTTTGTAATGAAGCCAAACAGACATGTGTGCAGAGAACAATACGCTACAAACGTGAACGAAATCAACAGAACTCAACATTCTAGTGGACTGATGACGAATCGGATGCTATCAGGGAGAATGTCGACTATAAAACTATCGATATGGACGATAAAGCCAGAATACGGACCGCGAGTCAAGCCACTACGGGTCGGCCATGTTTGTTTACAGACGCATGCATAGAAGGAACTGTTTTAAATGGGAACTGAGGGTGGAGAGTCTCCCTCCATCAGTCTCTGCTGGGGGGAATCGCGACCGTGAAAGAATCTTTCCATCTTGGGAGCCGGGATACAAACTTCACGGATACAGTGGATCAGACCCCCCAAAAGTAAAGAAGGTTTTGCGGATACACTCGTATTCGTTGTCGTGTAAACGGTGCCTGGATTTCTTTTATTCTTTGTAAGCAGTTAAGCTTGAAACTTGAAGATCTGACGCCCGCAGAGGAAGAAGTTTGAGCAACTCGACTCTTAAAGGGAATCTCTTCTCAGACCGGCTGCTGTGCCTTCGTTTTCAGTGACTCGCCAGAAGGGCTTTGCTCCCACACAGTCACGTATGATGTGGAGAACAGTCGACAGGATGAAACTCTTCTACTCTGCATTTTGCTCTAGTGATATTTTTTTTGTTTTGTTTTGTTTTTCTCTCTCGCTCTGAGTAATTGCTTTAAATACAAAAGGGCTGATGAGATGACGCTTGATTATGAATTCTCTCCCACTGCTAAATATGTCAAGCCAGCCAAATGTCAGAGGATCTTCTGTCAGAGGATATCGAGCTGACGGGAAATGTCAGGCGGCGAGGAGCCGCCAGTGAAGCACCGGGAGGAAACAGAAGAGGAAACCTGTTCACATGTGTTGGTGAGTCTGCAGAGCTCCTGTTGTCATTCTGTCGGACCAGTTGCTCACTAGCTGTGACCTGATTCCTCAGAAATCTTTACCTGATCTTCTTTATTAACGACTAAACAGTTCAAAATCTCAGAGAATTGTAATGTCGTGAGTGGAAATAGTTTAAATGGCTTCTTCTGTTTCAGGTTGATCATATTTATCGTCCAAATGAGTTCACTACTCGAAAAATAACGTGGAAATCAATAAGCTCGAATGATGTCAGCGAATAATAAAACACATCAGGAGCTAATACGGAGTATCGTCATGTAATAGCGTCACATGCAATCCAAGTTCACGCGCCTCATGAAAAAGGCTGCAGGAAATCTCCTGATCCAATAGGGACTAACGTCCCAGTGCGATGAGTTCAAGGCCTCCGCCCACACAGACCAATGACCTCTGACCCCACATGAAAACTCACCAAAGGCCGTGTAGAACTCCTCTCTGGTCAGGTGCTCATCGTCGTTTACGTCGTTGTACTTCAGAAGGTCGAACAGCGTGCAGTCGGAGAAGTCTTTGGACATTCCTTCCTGTTTGATGACCTTCAACGAGAACAGATGAGTGTTTGGTTAAAGAGAGCCGACGGTTTCTGAAAAGCTTCTGTACAATTATCTTCACAAATATCTTCACGACTCACAAGAAAATGGATCCTGTGAAAAAAAAGAAAAATACAGTTTCAATCCCTAACAGGGAAATAAAAATTGAAAGAAAATTTTATGCACAAAGAGAAACAGAAAGTGGATTCGACATGTGGACCGGGGGAGATGAGGAATCAAATCTGCACATTACTTCACATTTACATAGTTTTTACTCTGTTATAGTCGTTATAAATTCTCAAGATGGAGTCATTCCTTCTTGGTCGCTCACGTTTGGTTTGTACTGACAAAACAATACTGTGACACCGAGCTTGAAACTAAAGTTTAACCAAAGTGCCTTTATTACTCACCACAGAGCTCACTGTGCCTCATATTTAAGTCAGTGCTGGTTTGTTTTCACACACTGACACTGAATATGTTTTAGTTATTGCTTTAATTCAAAAGTGCATTTCTGGTAATGTTATCAATCGTAGCTGTGACATCACACATTGAACGAAGCAACGCTTCAAACTTCATTTAGTTTTTCTGCGACAACGATTCCATGGAGCTCGATCCAGGTCAAAGGGTTTGTTCATTTGAAAAAAAAAATGTGATTGAAAAAAAATATTTTGAAACTGAATGTTCAAGGTTTGATCTTCAATTTTCCAAAATTAAAAACACTATTCAATATAAAACTAAGTGTATGACAAGTTTTTTCACCTTACCTATAATTTTGATTCAGCTCTGGAATTAAAATCCTTTATTTAAATTTTTCACTCTTAAATATTTTTTTTTTAAATGTAATGTTATTTTTTAATTTGCAGGTTTAATGTTTTCAGATTGTGATCTTATTTTTTTCACATTCAAATCCTGTTTTCAAGTTTCACTTTTTTTTTTTTCAC
Organism: Lipophrys pholis; assembly: GCF_963383615.2. Classification (NCBI taxonomy): domain Eukaryota; kingdom Metazoa; phylum Chordata; class Actinopteri; order Blenniiformes; family Blenniidae; genus Lipophrys; species Lipophrys pholis. The sequence goes on along the minus strand of NC_137629.1, from coordinate 2,048,302 downwards.
GTTCAGATCGTATTTTTTCAGGTTCAAAACTTTTGGCCGTCGACCGTGGCTTCCAATGAGAGGGGCGTGGCTTCCAATGCGACGGGCGTGGCTTCCAAATAGAGGGGCGTGGCTTCCAATGAGAGGGGCGTGGCTTTCACTGAGAGGGGTGTGGGATTGTGAGTGACAGCTTTGCAGATTGTGTTGCCTTCAGGAACAGCGGGTACTTTGATATACAGTATGTGATTCAATACTCTATACACTGTATTCACCCGACAGCTGTAACTAAAGTTATGCTGAGGAGACAGATCACTTTTACAGGCTAGTTTGGACAATTCTTAAAAAAGTTAAATATTACAGATTGTTAATTTTAACATCTATACTTAAGGAAAGAATGTTTCCCATTTCCACATAAGACTGCGAATGCAGCGCAGTATTCCTGAGTACAATGGTGTCCTGTCGGGCCAACCTGCTGGCTTGCAGTGAAGAAATGCAGATATAAATATAAATAGCACAGGTACAGTGGAAATCATCCTAAGTATCGTAAGGCTGAGTAACATTCAGGAAGACGTTTTCAGGTGTGCAGCAAGTACACTGTAAATGCTAACACACAAATTAATGAAAAAAGATAATTTAACCAAACTCAGTTTTTACCAACCTGTTGAGAACACTACTTTTAAATAATTAGGTAGTAATTTAGGGTTGGAAAACATGCTTCACTTGATGTATCCCAGTTACATTAACTTAGGATAAATGATTTTTTTTCCCAGAGTCCATTGCACATTTTTTCAGACATTCTCAGATACTTTTATCCCACACCGTGTCTGCACATGTCTACGGTCATGGCCCGGTTGGTAGAGCATTCGTCTCCCAGTTGGAAGGTTGCAGGTTCAAGTCCCAGCTCCCATCTCTGCCTGACCCCAAGTCAAAGTGTCTTTGGGCAAGATGCTGAACCCGAACTGCCTATTTGTGTTTGAAGTACATCCAAATAGTCCCTCCTTTCTCATGAGTGAGTGGTTGGTGGTGGTCAGAGGGTGAATACAGTGAGTGGTGGTGGTCGGAGGGGTTGATGGCGCAGATTGGCTTCTGTCAGTCTACCCCAGGGCAACTGTGGCTCCATACATATTTTACCACCATAGAGTGAATGAATAATGCATTGTCAAGCAAAGCACTATATAAAACCTATGAGTTATTATGTTGACTTCATTAAGATGAATGACTAAAACTAAAGATAAACTTTCAGTTACTTTGAGTACTGCAAACTCAAAATGAACAAGTCACCATAATCTAAATTCTTTAATTTGCTTGAATACTGCAAACTCACAAGAAGTTATTTCATTTAATTTAACTGATCTAGGTTAACATGAATTAGTTTTTATAAGGCAATGAGTTTGCTTATTTTTTTTAATTAAAGTCAACATATTAGATTTTACAGTGTAGGGATGAGATAAAATACATCTGAAAGTGAAAAAAAGTTTTGAACATGAAAGAAAAAAGTGGAACTTGAAAACAGGATTTGAATGTGAAAAAACATGATCTGAAAACATTAAACCTGCAACTGAAAAAATAAGAGTGAAAAATGAAAATAAAGGATTTTATCCAAAGAATTCCAGAGCTGAGCCAAAATTATATGTAAAGTGAAAAAAACTTGTCATCCACTTATTTTTAGTTTGAATACAGTGTTTTTAATTTTTCAAAATTATACATCAAGCCTTGAACATTCAGTTTTAAAATGTTTTTTTTTCAATCATCTTTTTTTTAAATGAACAAACCTTTGGACCTGGATCGAGATCCAGACGATTCATTTTAAACTAGTTTAGCCATAAAAATCTATTTTTTTAAACAAAATCATGTCAGCTCAAAGGACGTGGAATTATTGTGGTTACAGTTCTACTGTGTGTATGTGTGTGTGTGTGTGTGTGTGTGTGTGTGTGTGTGTGTGTGTGTGTGTGTGTGTGTGTGTGTGTGTGTGTGTGTGTGTGTGTGTGTGTGTGTGTGTGTGTGTGTTTCCCTTCTTTGGGTATTAAGCTCAATTAAAGCATTTTTTTAGGTTTATTTATTTGTTTATTTTTCAGGGACCATGGACAGAAAACATTCATCTTAAAGAAAAAGATGCTTTATACCACATTTAGCTGCGGCTCGTTTCCATCTGCAAGAACACAACATTATAATACAAATACAACCTGCAGTAAAAATTAATACCATTAACAATAACCATTAAAATCTATCATCTGCTTTCATACAATTCATATTGTATACTAAAATATTGTGCAATACATTATACAAACAACACAACATTACAATACACATTATAAATATAACCTACACTAAAATTAGTAACATAAATATTAACATCAGTAATAACCATTAAAATTCATCACCTGGATTTATAGAATTCATGCAGAATACTAAAATACATTATATAACAATGTAATGAATAATTTAATCAGAGTGATGCAGACACAGCTGGTTTTCCTCCAATGTGACTTTTTACGTTCCGAGACAAATCGAGTTTAGTTACCTAGTTTAGTTTAGTTACAGTTACTTTGTCGAAGCAGGAACTCGACACTGTGGTTTAGTGGACTGAGACCCCCGGAGGAGCTCCTCTTGGTTTCCTTCCAATCAGGTTAAGAATAACAAAGAATAACAGACGCAGGATGTGACAGGGACATGAACCTTTCTCCGTTAGTCTATAGTCGGCAGCCAAAGGAGGAAAAACTTCAGAGAACAGTCAAAGTTTAGCACCGGCTGTTCGTATTCGACCAATTATCTTACCTTCCTGGGGCATTTAAAGCAGGGTTGAGGTTGAAGCAGAACTTTTAAGGCTGTACTTTCATTCTCTTCTGAATGAATGTACGAACAAGATTCACTGGTTTTTCTGAGAGGACATCTCTCCAGTGTCTATCGGCTCTGTAGCTCCAACTAGTGGCGACCAGCTGTATGACAGGTAGTATGTCTCGTACCAAACACTGATTGGTCAAACCGACTCATCTCTGTGGTGCTGAATCGAGAAGGTTTGGATGTTTAGTCGCGTCTGGTCCTTAACTGAAAGCGTGATCCCACTGATGTATTTCTATTTCAGTGTGAACAAAGAGAAGCCTCCTGCTGCTGTTTTGATTTTGGTATACAGTTTGTCAGTAATCCAAGCAGGGAAAATCCACTCGCAATTACCTCACAAGAGGATTCGGCACGGTATCCGGCACTGCTGAGTATGTTACACAATTGCTGTTGTGTAATATTTGACAATAGAGCATCTACAATCCCTCCTACAAATCCATAAGCTGTCTTTTTTTCTGCTTTGGCTGAGAACATATAAAACACAACCTTCCGTGTGCTCTGTAACTTTTGTTTTCCCCAGCGTTGGTTTTCTGGTGTTTCTCCCATGAAGTGTTGTCGCACTGGAAGGCGAAGTCGCCTCAAACGCTGTGGTTTGTTTAATCATGCTGCTCCGACATGATGCTGTTGAACAGCCTCTGCATGGCTCGGGCAGTAAAACATCCATCACACCAGATCAGCTGTCAGGCTGCTGATCACCAGGGACACTTTTATACATCAAACATCGTTCTGCGGATCAGTGCACCAACCGCTCCCAGACGACTTGACCGAAATTTAAGAGTCACCTGCAGGGACACATCCTCAGTGTAGCACAGAACGACGGGAGTTCTTCATATCCTGGGATGTTTGATTCATGAAACACAGCAAACGAAGAACCAAACGTGTGGCCTGTGGGTCAAAACCGGCCCGCAAGAGCCTCCAACCGGCCAAACTAACAAGCAAATTGTAAAAACTTCAAAGAGAACATTGATTATTTGAAACACTTTCTGACGTCTGTGTCTGAGCGACGGGAGCTGGACAGGCTGCTGCCAATCATGGACAACCACTGCAACCACCGCATCCACTGTCCAGCACCATGTCCAACACAACCACACTCAAGGGCAGTAGTCACACTCAGCCCTATTGTATATTTTCTCTTTGTAATTCTTGGTTATTCTTATTTCCTTCTTAATCTCCCATTTCCTTTAATGCCATTCTGTCATGTCCTGCTGAACCTGTGAATTCCCCCACGGGGACGAACAAAGTACTCATCCATCCATCCATCCATCCATTTGATTTTGTGAAAATAGACATTTTAAACACGTGTACACTACGCCACAACAAAGAAAAACCTTTAAGGTTTATATTTAAGGGTTATTGTGGCGCTATATTACTGGTACTCAGGATTCGAAACTGTTGGAATAAAGAAATATTATCAGCCATGGGGCTGTAGAGTGGAGTACTGGGATGTTGTGTCACAAGAGAAAAAGCCCTGGTTGTAGTGATCAGGGCCTTTTCTGTTTGGAGTTTGCATGTTCTACCTGTGACTGTAACTGATGACTGTGAATGGGCGGTGGGGGGGGGGGGGGGGGGGGGGTCTCTGTGTCTGCATTTCTATACACTCCGAAGGACCCCAGGATAAAGCTGAATAGGTGGCAGATGGATGGATTTATTCATTGTTCCTAAATGTTCCTAAACCAGGCAAAGGCTGACAAAACAGAGACCAATGGCTTATATTGTCCTTCTGTGTCTGGAATTTCAGGAAATATGTTAAATTCCATGTTTAAACTCTGTTTCTGACATTACTTCCTCCTCACAGCATTTTAATTTCTGTCTAGAAACACAATTGAAATCAAACGAAACAAAGCAGACCTGGATCCTGGACCCACTGAGCGGCTTTCAGCAGACCTGTAAGCTAAATGATCTGAGACACATCGCTGATGAGATAACCAGATGTAATGTTTATGGAGATTGCAGCTTCTGCCTGTTTCAAATCGAAAGTTAATTTATAAAGCCAACGGAACATTGGCTGATTAGCCAGACAGAACGCCGTCCTCACACTCATCCATTACGCTGAAAACTTACGGCTTAATTCGACTGATTACACACAGAACATGTGCTGGTAATAGAGATATTAGACAAAACGATTGCATGTAAACATATTGTATATAATTCAAAGTAAAATATGGAGCTCTGTGAGCAAGGTGACTTCTGCAGGCTTCCATTAGCAGAGCATCATTATCGCTGAACACAACCACAACATAGATGAACGTGATTGACTGGGAAGGTCAGAGTTCAGGCTTCTTCACTCAGAAATGGAATGTGGGACTTTTCACTTGCAAAGTTTGTTTTCTGGAAAACTCAGACACGTTAATGTCACATCACTCAACACAACAGCAGTTTTATATCTTAATCCCAGAAAGTATTTCTTCATTTTAAAAAAATAAAAACAACTTGGTAATGGATAGAAAATAGAGAAATGTTCCTGTATGCAGCAGGAATGCAGTTGACGTTCACTTTAAAAGGATATTTTCATCAGCATATTGGCTCATACAGGCGACGGCCACTTTGTTTGTCGGTTACGTTCACTTTTTCTCATCTGTTGTTGTCTGATTGATGCTCACAAAAGAAAAATGTGCCCGTTCCAGCAGCTGGAAGGTCAAGAAAATGAATCTATTGATTAAAGTTACTTTACCAGAAAAAGGCTTTAAATTATACTTTCCATCAAAGATCTCACAGAGAATAAAACAAAACAAGAACATCGACACTCATTTCCAAACTGCAGTTTCCTAAATCCGTCACACCAAAGCAATTTGTTTACAAACAAACCAGAATCTGGATCCATCAAACTGTTGATGTTTCCTGACTGACGCCATCTTGGGAAACCTGCCCCAAGGGATTCTGGGATACCAAAGATGGCGTGGCGGCAGCTCCAGCCAGAACATCAACATTTGACGGATTCAGGGAGAAAAACCTCCAGACTTTCTCAAAGAAAGAGACTTGAAGCCTCGAGAAAAGTCTGAATGTAGTGAAACTGATGGCTGAAGGTTTTCCCAGAGAGAATCCAGATGTGGAGAGATCCAGTGGACAAACAGGATCTTGCTTCAGGAATCTTCAGGAGTTTTTGTGACGTTAGAATGTCAACAAACCGGGTATCATTCACAAAATATAAATGCTGGAAATACGTGTTTGAATGAGTGTGATGAGGAATGTCCAGAAAGGTTTTGGTAACGTATTAGAGACGGACGTCAGCGACTAGAACTGGATCCTAAATGTTCAAATGTTGCCGTGTGGATTCTGGGAGAGGAACTTTAACTTCTTCTTTTCATTGTTCCACTGCTGGGGTTTTCGGTCTTTTACTTTTTTTTTCTCTTTTAAGTTATTTTCTTTGTGTTGTGGAAATATGTCACATGTTAAAGTGAATGTTTGGTGTTTCTGTAACAATACTTCTGCCATGAGTTCCTATACTGTTTCATTTTACAATATGTTTTTTTTTCAAACATCAGATTTGTGCCTTGTTTTTTAATAATCTGCTTCAGTGTGATTCCCCGCGTACATGACATGTCGAGTGAAAACATCTAATGTTTGGGTATTTGTGATAAAACCACACACACATGCAGCAGAGAACAATGAGCTCTAAACATAAAGAAGGAGAACAAAGATGTTCTAGTGGACAGTCCACCAAGGAGGGTCGTTATTACGGTGACTGTCAAAATAAAACTAATAAGCTGGATTGTTATTACAATGACTGTCAAAATAAAACCACCAAGTTGGGTTGTTATTACAGTGACTGTCAAAATAAAAGTACAAAGTTGGATTGTTATTACGGTAACTGTCAAAATAAAAGTACAAAGTTGGATTGTTATTACGGTAACTGTCAAAATAAAAGTACAAACTTGGATTGTTATTACGGTGACTGTCAAAATAAAACTACCAAGTTGGATTGTTATTACAATGACTGTCAAAATAAAACTACCAAGTTTGGTTGTTATTACAGTGACTGTCAAAATAAAACCACCAAGTCCCAGGAGATTATGGACTGGGACTCGTGACGCCACAGAGGAAACTTTGTTCTGATTGGCTCTACTGAGCAGGAGCATTTTTCTCGGTTTCCATGACAACGTAGTTGGTGTGTTTCCAGTGTCTCCTGGCACCGTTGTCAAGTAAACAGACATCCACAACATAATAAATTTAACATTGTCACTTTTTAGAGAACAATTTTGCTTAAACAACAACTGTATTTACCCGATATTATAAATTTAACGTCACGACTTTAAAGCGATCATGTCTCTGCAGATGTTTCCCTTCAGCCAATCAGTGCTCCTGTTCTTCATGTCTTTCTAAAACCTTCCTCCAGCTGTGATGTTCAGCTTTCCTCCTCCTCCTCCTTCTCCTCCTCCTCCTCTTCCGTCAGGGAGTCTCTCCAGTTTCACCAGCAGCCATTCATCACTGTGTTTCCTCCACCGACACCACCTAAACTCATGGTGATCCATCTCCTGCATTTATCTGGATGGCCGGCGTTGAGTCCAGGTCATGGAGGGTCGCCGTCCTCCATGTTTCATGTGTCTCCAGCTGAAGCTGCTCATGGCCTCATCACACGCCACAGAAAGGTAGTAGTTCGTAGGCAAGTAGTTCGTCACAATCAGGTGTTGGAGGGACGAGCATGGAACAGGAAGGACTGATCCAGATCATTACTCTGATGTTACTTTTGATCAAAAGATTAAAACTCTTCAAGATTTTCTTTTCTTCATTTGTGTCTTTAGCTGCTTTCTGACCACAGGAAGTCAGAGCTGGTTGTTTTGAGGTGTTTCCTGCCAGGATTCAAACCCGGGTCCCTCTACCTGAGATCCATTTTTCACTGTATTTTCAGTATATTACCTCCTCATACATGTTATTTTCCTCTTAATTCAAGTTTTAGTTCTTTTTTTTTCTTCCGGCAAACACAATAGTATTGTACTATGCTGTATGATAGCGACGAGCCAAGTTCACTGTCAAAACACTACTCACATTTTGGTGGGAGGAAGTTGAAGGTCACACTGCAGAAGGTATCTCCGCTTGTATTTTAAATTTATTGTATTTGTACTTGTCATTAAAGCACAAATTTGTTCAAGACTCGTGTGGTATTTGTTCTATTCTGTCACTGACATACTGAACATGACCCACAATCACCTTTTCACATAGAAATTTTTTATAAAAATCAATACGAGGCTTTTTCTAGATTCAGCAACAAAACTAACAATAGACTCCTGCAGAGGTTTCAAAAAACTTTTCAGAAGTCATACCCTTGAAATTATTATTGCTGTTATTATTTCTGCCGGCAGTACTTTAAAATTTACTTGTAGTTTGAAAAATCTATGAGACAAACTTCATGTGCAAAACAAATACAATAAAAATATTAAATAAATAAATAAATAAATAAATAAATAAATAAATAAATAAATAAATAAATAAATAAATAAATGGTTCAAATGAGTTAAATTTAAAAAATCAAACAAATAATTAAGATTTGACTTCATGTTGCTTGTTTGCAACGGCACACAGGGTTCAATCTTCTCTTTTTTTTTCCACTAAGCCGATATTTCTTCAAATGACAATTTTGAACAATGAAAGGAGAGAAAAGAAGCTCTGATTTGCCATTTTGAAAGAGCACACAAAACTGAAAGGGCAGAAACAACCGGCGCTTCATGTGCACACTTCTGCTCCTCGAGCGAGGCGGCGTGAGATCAGACAAATCTCCAAACAAACCAAAGAGGAAACTACATACATACAGAGAAGAATTGCATCTGAAGTTTTATTTCATGTTTGTGACATTTAGAATTTACAGAGAGAACAAAGCTTCGACTGAAATTGCATTCTGATGAGAAACCTGATGCATCAATATAAAAACTCATTAAAAAATATAATCCATAATTACAATTAGGCAGCTTTATGTTGTGACGCTGTTATCCCAGAACTTCTTTCTGTCTTTATTAAGTGATTAATCAGAAGTTAATTTGCTCTCATAATTCTGATCCCATCGTTAACTTTTCTTATTGTTTCTCGGCTGCAATCGAGGTAAATGAGACAATAATTCACTCACATAGTACTTTTCAGTTAAACAGTCTGCAAATCACTTCAGTGTGGGAGAACAAACTCAGACTAGAGGACAACCCAGGTAATCCAGCACAGCCACAGCAGCTGGTTGCAAGGAATCCAGTCATGTCAGCATAACAGACCTCCTTCATTCTCTTTTCAGCAACATTGCTTCATGTCACATTGACCAGGCGAAGCAGTTTTAAGCTTTCAGTTAGTTACTGTATGTGTACAAAGTGAGGAACTAAAATGTGCAGCATGCATGTGGCTCTACCTGCAAGCCACTGATAGTTTCATTTCTTTATCTAACTTTTGCAGAAACGCCCCATTCTCCTTCCACCCTGCCATCTGAAAATGAGTCCTGTGCATGAAATCTCGCAGATTAACATGTGAAACGGATGAAGAGGGGAAGAGCAGCCCTTGAGGGAAAGAGCCTCTCCATCTGGACGTTAATTATTACGAGCTGGTGTCGTTCGAACACTGAGGGAGAGGTGGACGAATACGCCTCGGCCTGCAGACCAATGAATGGCATCACCAAGAGCTATGAAAACTCATCCAAAGTAATATTCTGGAGCTTAAAAGGGAGCATTCAAATCCACACTTCAGGCACACTGACGGCATTATTCAAGGGAAAACACAGAACAACACGCTTTGTTGACTATGAATTTCACTTACTAAGCATTGATTTCTCTCCCGCTGGCACCGGGCATCGCTTAATGTAAAAACATGTAAAAATATGCAAATTGTATGAAAACATGGCAAAAATATAACTTTTTTTTTGAGGTGATATTTTGATTCCTTGAAGTTAAAAAACTGAAATATATTCAAATGAATGAAATGAGTTCTCGTCCACTGAGGGAAAGGGCAGCAACCAAGGTGACCCCTGCACAGATGGGAAAACCTCGGGATCAGCGGGATAAGAAAAGAAAGTGATTCCACGCCTCTGAAAATCACTGCGGGTTGCTTACCCTTTCCATTATTCAAATAGGTCCTGTATTAAATCAGACCTCAGGTACTGTGAGACTTTATTTGTGATGCACAGACTTCTTCCTTCTTCACAGCAGGTTCAAAATAAAAAACCCTCTTTGTTCCGACGTTTCCTTTGGCGCTGCTGGTCAAAGGCTGCGGCCTCCCAGGAGCACAAGTTTCCTTTGACCCGGGTCGCTTTTAAAGTCCGGCGCCACGCAGGGAAAGGTGAGCACAGCGAAACGCACGCCATTCTGCCCAACATGAAATCCTTCCTTAAATACCTGAACTCACACAAGCTTTTTCTCATTTGAAGTCAACGCTGCGTTTCGACGACAACGGCTTCATGTGAAAACGCTAAAACTGTAGTTGGGCTTTGTTGGTCCGTTTATACGACAACGGAGCTCCGAGCCATGGAAAGTGTAACGTTTTGAAAACGCTCCAACTCTGTCGCCGTGGAAACGGGCGAAAACAACACTTTCTGCAAACGTGCTATCGTGCATGACCATGAAATAAAGCACTGAAAAACACACACACACACACACACACACACACACACACACACACACACACACACACACACACACACACACACACACACACACACACACACACACACACCTAATCATCTAAATAAATCAAGTTCCTTTAACTAAAGTTAATGAATTATTGAAAATTTGAAGAACTGATTGATTTAGATGTTAATGAAGCAATTCAATTAAGTTGGTCCAAATATTTTGGTTCTATTTTGACAGTCACGGTAAAAACAATCCAACTCGGTAGTTTTATTTTGACAGTTACCGGAATAACGATCCAAATTGGTAGTTTGATTTTGACAGTTACCGTAATAATAATCCAACTTGGTGGACTCTCCTGTTGTTAATGTTTAGAGCTCATTGTTCTCTGCTGTGTGTGTATGTGTGTGTGTGTGTGTGTGTGTGTGTGTGTGTGTGTGTGTGTGTGTGTGTGTGTGTGTGTGTGTGTGTGTGTGTGTGTGTGTGTGTGTGTGTGTGTGTGCTTTCAGTACTAAAACAAACAGCACCCACGAGTGGCCCAGCATGAAAAGTTGTAAATGAGACCTGTGGGTGTCTTTAAAAAAGTCCTTTTAGCAGCTGTTTGTTGAATACAGTTTTTTTAAAAGTGTTGGCTCCAGTTCGCTCCAGAAGAAATACACAAGCATGAATGAAATACACACTTTTCTTTAAAATACTGGATTTTGATGGCCTCATCTTACCTGTGAAAGCTCGCTGGCGCCGATCTGACCATTGTTGTCTGCATCGAAGCGTTTGAACATCACGTCGACCAGTTGCTTCTTGGCGGCCATGTTGTCCCGGTGGAGCGTCGAGCCCAGGTACCGCTTGTCATGCAAATCCAGAATCTTGGTTTTCAGTCGACGGTAGTCGCTCAGTCTGCAGCTGTCGTCTGTGAAGAGGCAGAAAAAAACAAGGATATTTGTTAAGACTTGTGACAGTCAGTGTTACAAAAGATGAGAGCAAAGCATGAATGTGGTTTGAACGTTATGAAGATGTTCACCAACAGATAATTAATAAACACCTCAGTGGTGCTGAAAAATAAAACCATGATTAAACAGACTGAAGATATTATTCCTCACACTGGATGACATGATTCAATACTTCAATACCAATTAGTACCTTTGCATGCTACAATCCACCTGAAGCGCCAACATAATGAAGCAATAAGCTCCTGTTTATATTGAACAGCCCAAATGTGAGCTCGTCTGCCTCACAGTAACAAACGGTGAGGATTACTTTCCTAAGAGGAGCGGCACACCCAGCGACAGACGAGCAACATCTCAAGCTGAAAGAAAAGCAGCCGCGTCGTCGACACAAAGAAAGTCACTAACAGATCCATCGCCCGGGTGTCAGGAGCTAATCCTGACAGCAACACAAAACACGATGCTGCTGTATTTACAATCCGCCATCAAAGCCTCCGATCAAAGGAGTCGACTACATGAAAGGTGGAGCGCAGCCAAAGAGGAAATAATGACGAGAGCTGGAGGTTGACGCGTGTCAGATCAACCCTTCGTCGTGGGACGTGGGAGTTTTTCTCCACTAATAACTCTTATATGAGCTGGTGTCAACCGGCTCACAGGAGGAACTTCTGTTGTTGACTGGGAAGCTTCTGGAAGCTCTGGGGACGACGCTGACATTCCCCCACACGACTGCCATGAGAAGTCTAGTGTCAGATTAATGACGATTGCTGCAGTTGATCAGGTGAGAGCATCTTGTTTAATGAGACCCTCCTGAGAGCCGATGACTAGTTAAGGCAAATCAGAGAACCGATACGGATTCATCATCAGATACAAGGAGCTCATAAATTTGCTCCTGCGTTTTCTCAGCAAAGCAACTTGAGCAATCAGCATTTAAATGAAATACTTGATGTAAGCCTGATGCTAACGCTCATTACAGTATAAGAAGCTGGAGGAAGTTCCCTGAACACTGCCTGAGAAATCAATCCCTTCCACACAAAGCTTATCAAGTCATTTCATTTAAATCTCGGCTCCATGTGAACTTTAAAAAACCCCAAGGTGCAAATCTTTATCCCTCAATTGTGTTGAATATTTTGAATTGTTCAGTTTTAAACTCTATAAATACAAAAAGCAAATACATTTTTCAGACAAAAAACTAAATTAAAGTGAGTGTCTGATGTTTTCTGTGTGTGATCTCAGAGAAGCTCCAGTCTGTGCAGCGCTCAGCTACAAGTGGGAGACAAAAGGAAGAAGAAAACTATCAAATCAAATTCAGATTATGTCTTACTGTGTTTCTGATTGGTTTTCTATGCTGGTGTCTTCATGGTTTGTTTTCTCAACTTGTTTCCTTTATGTTTTACCTCCTAACGCAGGGTTGATCGCCTGGATCAAAACACCAGGGTTAGAGATCCCTGCAGCTCTCCTTGAGATTCACTGAGATTCAACTAAGGCAGGGAAGGCCATCCAGTCAGAGACCAGGAGCCACAAGAATGACGGTGGAACTGCAAAGAGCCACATCCAACACTTCTGGCCTTACAAGCAATCTCCTCTCACACATACACCAAATAACATAAAGTGGAAATACATATATAATGTATGATAGATCTCCATATAGAATTACAAAGATTAAACAGTCAGCAAGGTGTGGATTTACAGCATTAACAGGAATAATTCCATCGCTAATGTGCAGGGACCGTCTGCAAATTGCGACGACAGATACTACAAACCATATCTCACTATCAGACTAAGTGTTGTAGAGTGATCACGTGAAGTTGCAGTGATTTTGTTGACACTGCAGTGAATACCAGTCCTGTTATCAGGTATTTCTGTGGTTTTTGTCTTCACTGTTCTTCCCATGGGCTCACCCCCCACTGGAAGGTTCTTAATGGGTGCGATGTGACCTGGGTGACGGTGCTCAGACTGCCACCCCCGTGGCCCGGAAACGGATTAGTGGGAGAAAATGGATGGGTGGATGTCTTCACTGTTACAGCCCTTAGTAATTTGCAGACGGTCCCTGGACTGTCATCACACAAATCCGCTGCTCATGGAGAACAATGTTGTTTCTGCTGCTGCAAAGACAAAATGAGCGGGTAGCATATTGCCTCCGTCACAGCGATGGGAAAGAGGCGTGGTTTGTGTGTTGATGACGTTTCATTAAAGCGGATTGATGCAGGAACTTAACCGAGCTGCTCTCAGCAGGTGTGACTGTGTCTGGTTCTAATCCACCAATTAACTTCTTCACGGTCCTGCTCCGTGTGGCGGAGCTGACGTGTTGTTCTTCTCGTTATTGTCTTGTTTTGGCAGGTTTTCTGTTAAACTATGTGACGAGAGCGTGACAATGGCGCTGTGCCCTGAATGATGCGATTAGGTAAAGAAAATCCCAACTCTGAGTTTCGCACGAAAACTATTAATAGCTGTCGGAGCTGCACTCTGATAGTTTAAGTTAACGGATCCAAGAGAAGCAAACTGACTGACAAAGTACCGCGGGTTGGCCACCGCTGAACCAAGGCTCCTTTTTACGTGATTTTCAAGTGAAATGTAAAACTTTAGTTGCGTTTTGGGGTCCGTTTAGACGATAACGGTGCTCGGAGCCACTGAAAACTTTTTGAAAACACTTGGATTCCATCTCAAAAACAACCAACACAGTGCCCACTAGTGGTCACACATTAAAACTACATTGTTTTCTACGTTTCTGCTATTTCCGTGGAAACGGACATAACTTTGAAAATGTTGGCGTGCAAACTTTTCTGCAACGAAAAGAAAAAACCATGTGTTTTCAGTTGTTGTGTAAAAGGGGCTTAAGATGAACACCATGAGTGAAATCACACGTAAACAGGAAAATTCAAATGTAGGTTTTGCAAATAGACTGTAATTACAAGGGAAATGATCTGCTGGAGAGACATTAGGTCCATCAAACATATCAGAGCATTTCAGGAAATTAATGTTAATATATTCACAGGTATTTACGCATTCTAATACAACCGCTGGTCTTTCATAAGGAAGTTGGCAAATGCATTAGAACAAAAGTGTGTTATTTTGCGTGTCTGTCGATCAGCTTGCAGGAGTAACTGCACACAATATCAAGACTCCTGGCAGATTTGCTCCAACCTCACAGACTAAAGGAAAGATTTTACTTCATCATGTGCCTGATATGTACAAACCTTTTATGGGACTACTGCATATTTAAAGTTATTGGTTCCCACTGTGTTCTTGAGGTCATAAGGTCAACCTTTGTGATCGTACTAGAGGATTCTATTCAAAGATTAATTGTCAAAAGTTATTAATATGTCTTCTTTTATGTAATATAAAGTGGAATGTTTTTCATATGTTTCAATGTTTTGAAGGAGTTCACTTTCATTCTAAAACCTTTGATATATTTCATAATACGAGAACATCCAGGCCTTGACTCTTCCACGAATCCATCGCTCCATCCTATAACTCAGCTGTATCTGCCAGAACTGAGAGCAGAGTTCACATATTAGTGCCCTTCTTCTCCCAAATTTAAGATGGGCCTCATTACTGTGTGGAAATGAAAAGGGAAGGTTAATAAGGGTATAATCTGTGCATTCTTATTCCATACGGGCCGCAAGAGGTCAAGTGGATGATTTGATGAGGGTGAAAACGAAGCAAATCAGAAGCTATGACCTCTGCAGTTATTCACACTCAACTTCAATGGATAAGTGATCACCGGATCGTGCTCTTCAACACTGTATTCAAAAGACCAAGTGTGTGGTGTTTTTTTCTTTTTTTTCAATAAAAGAAGTCTTACGGAGGAATATATGCTGCCTTCAGAGGCTCGTTCAGTTGTGTACTGTGGCAGTGTTGGCGCTCGCTGCAGCTCCCTACTCCGGACCACAGTTGGAAAAATTAGAGTCGTTGGCAAACAAATGTATAAAACCAAAAGAAACAAGGGCAGGATTTTGATTGACAGCCAGCGAATGCGTCTGAAGACTGTCACTTCCTCTCATTCAATCTGTGCTGCAGTTGCATTTCTTCACACCTCAGTGGGACTGCCGGTGGAGAAGAAACAACTCAAACTCTCTCAGCCTTCAGGGTTCCAGGTTTCCATCCAGCACGTGAAGCATCAGCAGATTCAGCACCAACGTTTGTTCTAACTGGACCAAACACATATCAACACACTGTGTTTATGTTGGTTTCCCCTTTAATCCGTCAAGCAGCCTTTGACCGACAAACTATTGGCTCCGGACGGCTCCTTCTTTTGTCGGGATTTCTTCTAAAATATCACCAAATCATAGAAAGCCTGCATATCCCAGTGGAGAAAGTGAGACACGAGAAGCTGTGGAACAGTGCGTCGGTTTGTTTTAGCCGATGCACCTGTCAGTGGGAGACCGGCTGGGATCCTGACAGATGTTGAGCTCAGTCTGAAACTTCCTGCGACTACCAGGGTGTGAACAACTGCCCGGGTCTTTTTTAGCAGCCAGAGAGTGGCTGGTCAGTTCCTGGGAATGGAAGACAAGTTTAATACTTTCTCTGGAAAGTGCATGAGCCGGCGTGCTGTTTTGACGAGTGTCAGTGCCAGAGAAGCCGTCTTGGTCACAAATGGCAAAATGAATAAAAGATAAATGGCTGCTGGCATTCCCTGGAGATATGAAGGTCAGCCACGTCAAAGGAGCATGTGCTGTCACGTGCACACCTGCACACACAAACACACACACACACACACACACACACACACACACACACACACACACACACACACACACACACACACACACACACACACACACACACACAGCCAAGTATTTAAACAGTACACGCCCACCCGGGGGAGAGTGAGCATTAATCAGGGGATGGCCACTATAATCTGTCAAATTAACTAAGCCAACACGCCTTAGTCAAAACAGCACTTCAGGGAACCAGAAACAATTCAGCAGAAATCTGTTGTTCTTTTCTGTCCAATTGATTCAGTCAAATCAAGATCTACTGGGTTTTAGGAGACTGATTCTGTTTTATACAATCCAAAGTATTGTGTAACTGCCGCCGCCACACAAATAACCTTCTAGCTGAACAGGATACATCAGAATTAAAGCTGCTGGTGGTGTGATCATTAATCAATCGCGGGTCAAAGGCTCCTTGTATTAACTTTGTGTTGTCAATTAGCTGATTATGCCTTTATACACAGTGAGAGGAAAATGATGAGAGACTTTACTTCTTTTTTTTTTTAACTTGAGAGGAAATATATTGTCAAAGCTGGAAAATAAAACCTATTATCTTGACGAAATGCTCCTTTGATCATGTTTAATCACTCGTGACGGTAATTTAACCCTTCATCAGCCATTCAAACACACACTGGCCATTAGTCATGTTTGAACGAAAAACCTGCGAGTCACTTTACTGAACAGTGACTCACGAGTCATCATGTTCATTATGTGGTTCACTGAGTCATTCTTGCTCCAGCCGTCCAGCTGCAGAGAGGAAAACACAAATGTCACTGTTGTGCTGCTGCTACTCCAACTGCAACTGTAAAAATATATCACATTACTCACTTTAGTCGCCCTGTGGGAAAAGCAGCCGTGCTGCTACTTCTAATAGCTGGTTTAGCAGTCAGCTGGTAGGTGTAGTTCAGCATGAAGCCCGACTCAGCCTGAAACTCGAAATTGTCGTTCACCTCCTCTGAATCAGTCAGTACGTAGAGTCTCCGTGAATAGTGGAATACGAGTGATTTTGGACATTTTGCTTTGGAAATCTACAACTTCTTCAGCAAATGCTCTACGAAATGTTAAATAAGGTGAAGTAAGAATGAATCTGGAGTCTTTTGGATGATGTTTTGGATTTGACGTTTACCTCTACGTTATCATTCAGGAATCAGAAGGCAAAGCAGACGTTTACCACATAAAATGTGACCGAATTTTTGACGGGATAATACTGGATGTGTCTTATGTCACATGAACTTAGCCCAACTGATAGCTTAATGTGATTTTCTGAAGAGTGAAACAAGAATTCTGTAAATGCTGTGCTTCTGTACCTGTTAGTTTTCACACAATCCACAGCGAATCCAAAGCTGCCCTGAAAGCGTGTGATCAGAGACAAAAGGCAGAAATTTGTTGTTGTGCTTGTTGGTGGTTATCCCCACAGTAAGAGAGGGTGGTTTCATTGAGCCATGGACAGTTTATCTTATTTATTTGTTCTGAACTGCTAGTCCCGGTTTTCTCTTGTTCAGTATGCAATCAATGAAAAGTTCCGATTCAGAGCTTCTGAAGTTCATTCATTATTAAAAAGCCACACCACCAATGCTGCAGCACCTTTTTGCAGGATTTCAGGAGGGATTGTGGAGGTAACATCGCTGGAAAATCTACTGACTCACAATGAAATCATATAAAACAGCTTTGTCAACAAAAGACATGGATGAAACTAATGACCTGAAGGTTTGGTAAAAAGCAGCTGATGTAACTGAAATGGGTCACGTTGAGTCAGGCAGTGAAAGATAATCACTTTAACTTAGAAACGTGAAAATCCCACCGCAGTCAGATTTATATTTTGCGTGAGAGTGTCTTTCCAATGGAAGTTGTAATGTGTGGATGTTTTTAGAATAAATGGCTTTTAGTCTAAATGCAGAGGTATTTTCAGGGACGCTGCAGTTAAAGTACTTTAATAATAGAACACGAAGGATATCAGCTTGACCCATTTGGTTTATAACTTTCATTAAAGTATCTGACACCTGGATTTCACATTTGGTAAACGTCTCGCGACGTTCGGACATCGGAGCCCCACCGCTCCCTGTCCATCCATTTTCAATATGAAGGTCAGCAGCGGCGATCCTCCAAGTGTTCGCCTCAACACCAACCTGTTTGTTTGATCGCTGCTAATGTTTCAATTCACAGGGAAACATTAAAGATATTGTCAAGGAAATAAGTTGCTGCTCTTCTTTAAAGAAGTCATCACTGGAAAACCCAACGTTTCGTTTTTAAAACATGATGATTTGTGAGTTTATTTTGTTTTGGCTCTCTGTTCGAACCCGAATCGCGCACAAGGGGGGCACCCCATAACGGGACATTTTGATTGTCCGGCTGTGACGTCGTCATCACAGTAGCCTAATACCGTACCTCTGTTATATTTAGCCGCTAGCCGCTAATGGCACTAGTATGATCATTAAACCACGTGACTTTCAAATGAGCCTGTATTTCCTTTTAAATCTCTGTTGTCCGTTGCTCTGCTGTGGGGATGTTTGTAAGTGGCGCCACAATGATTTTATATTTTTAATGTGAGTAAAGGGCCACTATGCTATCACTATGCTATTGCTATGCTATCACTATGCTATTGCTATGCTATCACTATGCTATCGCCTTAACAGTTCCTGTGGCCGATCAACATGCCAACATCCGTACCCGTCAGACTCTCTCATGAACTCTCATGAGAGAAAGTTGTGGTATGAAAAAGGGTCAGAACAGACTTTACGTTCTGACCCTTTTTCTTTTCCTATTAAAGTTTAAGACTTTACTTAAAGACTGGATATGTGAGAATACCAGTCTGTGACTTCTTTAACGTGTCTGATTAATTAGGACTATAGCGCTCATCAGAACACAGAAGCATGAATAAAAGGCATTTATTGATAAAAAAAACTGTTGTGTTGAACACAGTAAAGCTGTTCTCTGAGTCCAGTTTTGTTACACAGAAGAAAAGTTATTTTTACAGATTTTGTGAAACTGTCGCTTTTAATGGTGTCTTTGTTTAATCACTGCACTCAATATCTCGAAAAAGCCTGATTTACCAGTTTTTCTCAGCCTTTCGTTTTTACTCTGAGGAGTAATTCATCAACACCAATGTATTGAAAGAGCTGTTTAAAGGTTCCTTACTGCTGAATGAGACAGTTTTGGAATGGTCTTCTTTGAAAAGGAGCATTTAAAATACTTTCCTGGTTTTAAAACGTAAAAACAAGTTAGTGTGGAGTTTGAGATGTACCCGATCAGAAGTAAATGAAGCCCTTAAATCTGGAGGTGAACTGACAGCAGCAGCGTCGCTTTATCAATGATCTTGACAGGAAAGAAGAACCCTCGGAAAAAAAATATACCTTTGTAATCCTCTTCAAATCATCCATCATGAGTCCAAATTACAGGAGTACAATAACTCATCAGCTGAGTACTTTGAGAGTTTGTGTTCCTGATAGAACATCAGGCTGAACACTTTCTTGACCTTGAAATTCCATTTGAATTTCATTTTGGTATTTCTGTGGAGGCACACACTCATCCAGGTTGAGCTCAGACTGAAAGAAAAATAATGAACAATATATAAGGGTAGATAAACAACTCTATACAGAAAATACATCAATTTGCAGCAATATAGATTTTAATTGGCAACAGAAAGGAGATATATGCTCAGTTTCATTTAGCAGGTGATGATAACTAACCATATTAAAGTGAGGACAGGCGTACATGACAAGTCTACAAATGGTCGATCGGAAGAATAGAGAGAAGAGCAATCATCCCTCATTTTTTTGACTTTTACCATTTTTACTTTATTTTCACCTGAATCTTCGATCATCTGCAACCACCTTAAGCTCAAAACTTCCTCATAAAGATTCATGGAACTCCTATCTTTATATTTTTCGCCATGAAGAATAAACATAAAACTATCCTCTAGTTGTACAAGTGATGGTTGTTAATCAGACTGTGTATGGAGAATAAGGAATATTGGCATATATATTGGCAAGTACTCGTATCGGTACTCGGTATCGGCAAGTAGCTAAATCTTAGTATTTGTACTCGTGCATTAGTGATTGTTAACCTCATCTTTGTGTGTTTGTGAGTTACATAGAACTTTCATGAATGGTCATGAGTTTAATTTTAAAATAAATATCATATAAACTCTACGAATGTTTGATTTCTCTCTATAAATTCACCGCTTGTTATTCGTACAGTGACAGCGATCGCCATCCCGTCAAGACAAAAAAAACTCCTCCTGCTCGACAGTCATAAATGACGCCCCAAAACTTTTTTCCCCCTGGAGGAACAAAAAGCAGCGTTGAAACCAGAAGATAATGGCGCTCTCCTGGGTATGATGGCAGCCATCTGCAGGGAAATGCTGGGACACTCTGTGTCTGCGATGAGCACACTCGATGAAGCGTGAAGGCTAAAAGCTCTGTTTGTTTTACAGTAATTGTGATTCCACACTTTTTTTTTTTTTTTGCAGTAATTAAATGGATGTGACATCAGTGTAAAATCATGGCAAACAAAAAAGGATATTATACAGATAACATGAGAGGAACTCAATGCACATCGTGCCAAACAATATGGGGAAGCAGCTGCTGCACAAGTAGTCACGATCGTCCGGGTAACGCTCGTAAAAAGTTCCTTTTTTTCAAGCAGGGGAAATGTGCAGAGACAGTAACTGTTTCTCGGCACACAGATGTCTGCTTATAGCGTCTCACTGACAGAGCTGACAACACACACTAATCCTTCCTGGAATAAAAAGCTGAAAACAACTCCTTCATCCTGGCCACTGCTCACTGAGGCCATAACCGGGAGCGGAGCCCGCAATCCCCCACCCCCACCCCCACCCCGCCGCCTCACCCCGTCCCTTTAAAAGCACTAGTCTTTTATTTATACGGGGAAAAAAGGCGGCTCAGCGGAATAGCTAGAGTCAACTCCACTGAAGCTGTGCTGTCTTTGCCCGACTGAGCACCACACACACACACACACACACACACACACACACACACACACACACACACACACACACACACACACACACACACACACACACACACACACACACAGCTTCTCCATCTCCGTCTCCAGGGCCCGCCGTCCTGCCACAGCTCACAATACATCAAGACGGCGCAGCGTGACATCTGGGTTACCCAAATCAGAGGTCACTGATTGCAATCTTTAAGAGCGACTGGAGGAGTTCGCCACCGAAACACCTGACTGGATCTGAAATGGATATCTGGGCAGCAGAGCTGCCACCGCTGCTCTGCCACAGGACGACACAAATGCTAAGCACCAGGAGACCTCAGGCTCATATCACGGACTTCAGAGTAAAACTTTCAGCCACTGAATATATGAAGCAAAGAGACACAAAGCCCAAGTTCAAAGCAGCTTGGAAGCAGAAGCTTGAAAATACAATCTCACAACAGGATCCATTCAGACGCTTCTTCACCTCTTAATCACTTCACCTCATCTTTATTAATGTATAGAGTCAGCCTGGCCGTCACAGAGCTGCATTTTTATATGACGGGCTCCCGGCTTTGTGTACATTGAGCTCTTTCTTCATTATGCTCGCTGCGGGCTCATGACAGTGAAGTCAACTTTTGGAAACTGGCCAAACCAATTTCTACAGGGAATGGGTCTCTAAATGATCGTTAGTCTGGTGTCAAAGTGGCTGCTACAGCTGATAGATGGATTTAGAGCTTTTGGCCAGCGGCTGAATATTTTAAGCCGCTAACAAGGAACATGTAAAAGAAAAAAAACGAATCGAAATAGCTCAATTGTTTCTGCTCAGATCATGAATGAGAAGTTTGTGGGTATATTTAATTACCGCTCATGCATTAGAGCAGCGAAATTAATTATCTGATTTGCACTTTGTGTGGACTGTGCAAACAATAAAAGAGACTTGTTACGACAAATCCCACACAGTTCCTTTTATACGGTGGATGTTTTGTTTGGAGGACAGTGCTGACTCCTCCTCCTCACACTGCTGTTCACACACTCCCCATCTGCTACCGGCATTAAGTCCTGGTTGTGTTTTTTGCATCAACAGAGTATGGTAGCCCAGAAGGGCCAACAGCACAACACAACAGCAAAAAGCCAAGAAAGTGCGCAGTGGTTGGAGAACAGGCTTTGTTTCCGCGGGAACCTATTTTCTGACGGACTTGCGGTCGGAGAACCAACCTCTATGGAACCCACATGCTTTCTTTCCGGGGGACTATGTTTTCTGAAGGAACCAAACGATGGAAGGCAGAGCACAAACATGACATTATCACAATTTCAACACCGTGAACAACAATAGTGATTTCTGAAGACACAATCACAATCATCATGTCGCAGAGTTTTACTTACGTCTCATTAAACTCTCAATCAAAATATTCCGTCTGCTGTATACTTCTACTGTGGAATTTTTCTGTTGTGGCTTTTTGCTGTTGTGTTTTGGTATTTACCGTAACAGAATCTGCTGTTTGAAGTGTGAGGAGAGGACGTCTGCTCATTTTGTCATCAGTGTAATCTACGGTCGCTGATGCTCATCCCACAAATGCATGTGGCTCCATTCAAAGTGTTTCCTGTCAGCTGCTTCCTTCCGGGGTTCGCCTTTACCTTTCCTGAAGCAGTGAGACGCTTCACCCACATCAATGAGGTCAGAACCAGTTTCTTGCTGCTTTAGCCTCAATGTCACAAATTAAATATGGTAAAATTCAATGATAAGGGAAAAAAAGCAGGCTGTCCAACAGTGTGTAAACCTTATTGACGGAAACATAAACATCCTCACATTTTGCTTTGAGGGGTTAGGGTTAGGGTCAATCAGAGATTATGATGAGCTATGATGAGCTATGATGAGCAGTGTTCAATTAAAACCAATAAAAGCTGTTTGATGGATTAAAATAGATTATGTTCAACATTTCTGTTTTGTGTGAGTATAAATCCATGTCCAGGGGTTTCTATGGAAACTTCCCCACAGAGTCTTGATTATTTTCCAAGAGTGTGGTTAACAGCTCAGGACAAACTCCCTCCCTTTCATTCAGTCTCTGTCACCACTGTTTCCTCCCCAGTTGCAGCTGCAATTCTCTCACTCCCATCTTTCATCAGAGCTGCCTCTCTTCCTCACGTCTTAATCTTTGATTTATTGCCACCCTGCTGCTCCCGCCTTACCTTGACTGGAATCATTATCCAGGAGACTCAAACTTTACTTCATGTGCCCGGCTCACCCTTCCCTCTCTCCTCCACTTCAGTCGGCTGGAAGAGCTTCACAAGGCGGCCGCAGTTTGAAAAACTTTTCTCCAATTTACAGATGAGTATAATCCCATTTTTGAGCCTGTGTTTGATATATATATGACTAAGGTCCTATTTTTTTCAATTGAAAAATGAAAAGCTGTTGACGTGACAAAGCTGCTTGGAGTCACTGAAAACACAATTTTTGAAAACGGCTCTTAAGGTGGAACTTTAAGGTGGTTTCACTACAAAAACAACCAACAGCTCCAACTCATGGCCCAAGATCGTTTTGTGCCGTTTCCACGGCAACCGGGCATCATTTTCAAAATGTTGCCGTGTAAACACGAAGCTGTTCAGAAACAAAAATGATTGGTTTTTCACCTGAAATACTGTTATGGAAATGAGGACTTGTATTCCATCACAATTCTTACCAACAGGCATCCAAAGAAAAGGAGGGATGAGAGCGATGGAAGTCAGAAGAAGTGGAGTTAATGAAAAGAGAGTGGCTTTGTTCCTCTTTCAAATCTGATCCCAACATCAGCGATTACAGAGTTTCTCCGTTGCCGGCAGATCTTGTTGAGGACGGTTTCATGTTTTCCATGGAGAGATGGAGAATGAAGGATTTCACTAGCCTGTGGGCTCATATAGAGAAATTCAGGCCTTTGAGGAATGTTTGTGCTGAGGACATGCAGGACTATCTTCAGCTCTATTTGCTCCATTACAGGCAGTAACAGAGTCTAACAGCCTCCTGCTCGGCGTCTAATCAGATCCTCACGCTGACCGGCAGTAACACTGATTATCACGATCCCTCTGGAGTCCTGTTTCCATCCCACAGCGGGGTCAGCATCAGGTTAAAGGACTCTATTATCATCCATCTGGCCACTGGACTCATACCTGGGACCCATAAAAGGTTGAATAGCTATAGATCTACTACTCTAGATCTGGTATTATTGATCGGACCATAAAGTAGAGGTGGAAACAAGACTGGTCTGTCACCACATTCGCCCGCCACAACTTTAGCACCAACACAGGCTTCTTCCAGCTTTATGACCTTTACAAATGTTACCCAGCCACCGTCCAGGGCCATCGAGCCTCACACAAATATTAAGCAGTAATTTACTGTTGTGGGAGAAAGTAACTCAGAAAAAAAGTTGGAAATTTCATCAATAAAGAATAGAAAGCGTCACTATTGGGACATTTTCAGAGTTTGCACTGTGATGACCAGAACTGACATGCAGGAGAAGCTGATGACATTCAGGAAGTGTCAGATTGTACAGAGCAAAAAACCTCCTCAAGCAGGAGTAGAAAACTACTGTTTGGTCACCACTTTTAGCTCCGACTCAGGTCTTATTGTGAGTTTTATGACATTTCCAAATGTCACCTGGTTCCCTTCAAGGACCCTTGAACATCCGCCGCTCCTGTGAAAGGTTTATCTTTTAATATATTACACAGTATGTTCAGAAAAACCTTTTGTAGATGACAGAATACTTCTGGAACATGTACTATATCATCTGATTGAGCATTACTTTAGACCATACTTGTTTGTACTACAATCAAGGAGAAGGAGCTAATCCAGATATATTGTTGTGTAAAACATTCAGGTTCACCACTAGAGGTGAAAACAAGATGCTTATTAATCATATTCAGCACCGACGCACGTCTCTGTGTGAAGTTAAAAGAAATCTCCAAATGCTACCTGGTGAGCTTCCAGGACCGCTGGAATCCATCCAGATATGAAGCAGTAAGTTATTGTCATGGCTTAACTTGTGGATGTTTTCCTGACTCATTCTGATTCTGATGACTCGGAGCATCAGCGTTGAGGAGCCGGCAACGTCCAGGTCGGTCGGATTGCAGCGTTTCATCTCAGTCCAGAACATGCGTTTCTCTGGCTGCAAGGTTTCGTCAGGAATTAGACGGTTTCCTGATGTATGGTGTCGGAAGCCGTATTGGCAGGGAGCTCAGTAATGTTTGCTTATGACAGGCGCTCATTCAAACTGATGGAGCCGAGAGAGAGAGAGAGAGAGAGAGAGAGAGAGAGAGAGAGAGAGAGAGAGAGAGAGAGAGAGAGAGAGAGAGAGAGAGAGAGAGAGAAGTCCCCACAGTGAAATCAAAGACCTTGATGTGTGCTGCGAAACACCCACTGACCGTTTACCTCATTCTGCACAGTCACCTTGGATAGGTTCTTATTATAGCACGGATTAGCCTCAGCACATTTATATCAGCAAATCGGCTGCAATGGACCCATCTCATAATGTACCACAAAGAAACTGTACGATTTAGCAGCTGTTCAAAATGGTGCTGATTCATGGAGAGGTCGTGGAAACAAGCTAAGATAATAATAAATCCACTATACATCTCAAGCAAAAACTGTTCAGACATAAAATCTCTTTTATTTCGGCTCATAATCATTGGGAATTTGAATTAACGCGTTACAGGATGAGGGTATCAAACACAAAGCCCGAGGGCCAAAATTGGCTCCAATCCAGCCGACAAAAACATTTCAAAGAAAACATTCCTTTTTATAACACATTTCCAAAGAGGTTTGGACACAACGCGACACTGAGACACGAGCTGAGATATCAGTTATGCTCTCATGAAAGATCACTACCTGGTTGTTATCAAACTAGCATTAAAGCCGTGCTGTCAGGGAGAGTTCGTTCAAATACCCAGAATGCAACAGTAACAGGAGAAGTTTTCTGGACATCTCACATTATTATACACCAGAAGGTTTCAAATACTTGTAAAATCAACATTTCTGACTTAATCAAATTAAGTTTAAATTAAAAGGTAAATGGATTCTATTTCAGGTTGTTCTCACTGCATTAAGCAGTGTCGTTGCTTTTTATACTGTAAGTCATATTCACACGTTCACCCAGCTTCCACACACCTTCACAGGAAACTCTGAATTCAGTGATTTTCCCAACAACACTTCAATGCAACGTCCAGCTTGAATCGGTAATCATGGGCTGCTCTACCGCCTGATCCACAGCTGAACCGTACGGTTTGAATTTAACGGATCCCTTAAATAACCACATCTGACATCTGTCACTGGAAGTTTGTGGAAAGATGCAAATTGTTATCCACTGATTGATCTATTAGGCCCAGTTTACATGACAGAGTTTCCAGTGAAAAGGCATCGTTTGTTGCATTCAATGTAAAGAGGAGGAGGAGGAGGAGGAGGAGGAAGAAGAGGAGGAATCCAGTTTTGGCCATAAACTGTCCCGTTTCCACCCAAAGTACAAAGTCATCCAGAGAAAGATTCTCTCCTCCGTCTGATGCTGCTTTATTCTCACTCTTTGTCCTTCTGACGACAATGTGAGCCAAGAAGTCTGTTCCAAATCCACAACTTTGATCACTTTGCACAGCGGTTAATCCTCAGAGCTCCAAACCTTCATGACATAGTTATGGATTTGACTTTTCATGTCGACGTCCATCATGAGTGTGTGTCTGTATTTTTATATTCCTGTTGTTTTCTGAACGCTCCAGCATGTCTCTCCCTGTTTTTCAAACAAGACGATGGACAGGCAGCTTGTTGTTTCACCATCAGTGAGTTTCTCTCTGTCGACTGACCAGCCTGCAGATCCTTTAACATCCGTCTGAACATGATTTAACGTCACACAAACCTTCATACTGCTGACTGAGCGCTAATGCTTCTTCTAGAAACCGTCCTGCATTAACCAACCACCTCAGTGACTAAATCACAGCTAAAAGCAGCTTCACCAACATTATATATTATGCAACAATAGCTGGAGGCTGAGTGCTTTATTGTTTTGACTCCATACATCTTATTTGGTTTTACATGTTATGCGTCTCTCTTCGGTGTGAACGTTCATTAAACCAGTGGTTACTGCGAATATCCCCGCAAACTTTAATAAAGTGGCTGTTGGTTCATTGAGCTCAAGCATACAACGTGAGACTTTTTTACCTGGAGATTAATGCAAACCTCATTAATTATTTATCCCAAAGTTTTGACTCTGTGTAACTTTGTGTGTGTTTCTGGATATGGATTCATCATGCTACTTTTTTGGGTAAAGAAGAAATTTCTTGCACATAAATCCGAACTAATTCAGTGTGTGCTCATGGTTGGCAAGTCTCTCTATTTTTAAAATGATTATATATATAGATTCCTCGGCGTTCTAGACTCTTGAGGTTTGATTTATTAAATTTTTTTCTATATTCATAAGAACAGTTTGGCGCAAAGAAAACATGGGATCACTTCGGTTTGTGTTTGCTTCATCATAAAGAGCAGGAAAAGTTCCAATCCAACCAAAAGTAGTTCATCTGAAGTAATAAAAGGAGAGAAACATTCAGCATGAAGGAAAATCCCACACAGACAGTCCAAGGACAGTTCAATAGGTCGGACGTCAGATGGATGTTTATCTGACAGAAGTGTAAATCCTTACATAGTCAACAAACTGAGCTTGAAAGGCAACAAAAGAAAAGTCTTGTTGGTGTCGGGAGGCTTTTAACTGAATAATAGATTTATTCATCATTAGAGTGAAAATAGAATACATGTACTCTATGTTGGTTTTTTTTTTTATGAAACACTCGTGCAGTCGAGAGGCGAGACCGAGCAAATCATAAATATTACATTAAAAATGTGTGTAGCATTGATTTAAAGCATAACATCTTTGGCTTTGATATCGAAACATGAACATGTTCCTCCTGAAAGAAAAATGTATCTCATACTGCCCGAGGAGAATCTCAAATCTCCTCTTTAACTATTTATTTATCTCATACAATACCCTTGTGCCTGCAGAAGAAACCCCAACTACTTATAACCTGAATCCAGTCCGGTTTCATTTAAACACACTGAAACTCCTGCAGCACAAAGAACCGCTGTCTTTGATCGATGGCTTTATTTGGCGCTCGCGCAGCTTCAAAAGGAACTTATATTCATTTGCATGTTCATTATGTGCCTAAAATGGCCAATTATTCCATCAAAGGTGTGTGCAGAGGACTGGCCCACGGATCCCCAACAATCATGTGACAAATTAGCCAATTAAACATGTTTGATGTCTGCACAGCTGAGGAACAGAGTGACAAAGCACAATGATGATATTAATGTTCACATGAGCGCCTTTTCAAAAGCTCTGCAAACTGAATAATCATATAGAACTGATTTATGTGTTTTTGTTTGTTTGCAGAAACATTTGGACTGTACAGGTAGTAAATACGGCCAGTTAAACAAGTAAAGGATTCGATTTCTCCCTCGGCTAACTTATATTGTGTTCTCTACAACTTTCCCCATCTGATGGAAAGTGTGCAACACTTTAAAAACTCTTTAGGCTGCTGATGAATTGGAAAATTGAATCTTCTTGCTGGTTTGTTTACTTCAAGCAGATGGGATCTAAAAGCATTCTGCAGTCTGCACAAGGCGACTTTCCATTAAAGCATTGGTTAAAAGTCTTTGTCCTGCCCACAAAAGTTCTCCTCCTCCTGCTTTCTACTGATTTCTTTCATTTCCACTTCACGTTTCCACGCTGGTGATCCGGCTCAGTGAATAATTTACTGCCAACGTTGCTAAAAGCATGTAAGTCATAGTTATAGAGTGTGTGTGTGTGTGTGTGTGTGTGTGTGTGTGTGTGTGTGTGTGTGTGTGTGTGTGTGTGTGTAGAGTTGCAGCACTGTGGGCGTCTTCTAATACCAGTGTTGACTGGATTCTATGTTTAGTTTGGACTTTCTGACCCGATGACGTGACAGATGAAGTGTATTTTCAGGTGTTGGACAATGTAAACGGATCTCAGTGTCTCTTTTCTTTAGAGAACCAGAAAACGATGTCTTTGTAAATCAGTGACCTGGATCAATATTTCTGACCTGAAACCTTAAAACAAATAAAAAGAGTGACGGCACATCTGACTATATAAACTGTGCAAATCAAACTGAATGTCATAGTTTTTAATCATCTCACTAATGCAGATCTGTTCGTAGCATAACTATTAGATTACGGAGTACATAGACTCTCTAGTGGACAGACAACCAAGTTGGATTGTTATTACGGTGACCGTCAAAATAAAACTACCAAGCTGGATTGTTCTTACGGTGACTGCCAAAATAAAACCACCAAGTTGGATTGTTATTACGGTGACTGTCAAAATAAAACTACCAATATAGATTGTTATTACGGTGACTGTCAAAATAAAACTACTGTTTGGTTGTAGTCGAGCTGCCTTGCCCATCTCACTCCCTCGTCCTTGACGGAGGTTTCGCGTCAGAGGGCAGAACCTATATCCCTCCAGTGCGCGCACTCTGGAGGAGGATAAAAAAAAAGCCCATGAGAGCTCGGAAGCAGAGAGTGACACAGGTGGCTCAATCAACGCGGGCAGCGCGAGCCAGAACAGCCAAAAGTATCTCGAGCGTGGTAAATCCATCGTGCAGGCGATCTCCCCAATGGCACCAAAAGACGTCTGAAGAACAGCCGGTGAGCGCCGCCATGACTGTTTACATTGGGGGAGTAGGTGACTCTGTGGTGCATTCATGTGCGCTGGGAATCAAAAGGCACGGACATGTGAACAGAACTCATTTGATTTACAATGGATTGAATCATGGATTGATTATTTGATTTACTAAACGTAAACATTTGATTTGCTAAAACTTACGAGAATAAAAAGTGTTAATTAAGGGTGAAAAGTATAAATACTTAGTAGGCATGTGGAAATGATTATTTTGTGATTTCATTTTCTTATCTTGTGATGGTAACACCATAAGACTGCTAAAAAATGTACACTTAGTTAAAATACAATTTAAATTCTTAAAGAGTAAAAACACAGAATGGAAAATGTGCTTGTTGTTAAGAAAGGTGTGTAAAATCTGTGAAGCTGAAAACAAACCCTATGTACATGTGCTTATCCTGCATTCCCTTTATTCCTTTGAGGTTTTTCCACCTGCTGCAAATGACTGCAAAAGAAAATAAAAGCAGCCAATACGCAAAGAGTGGAGTCCTGTGCTTCAGTTGGGGGGACGTCCTATCAAGTGGGGACAATCTGCAAAAACATAGACGCACTTGACAACTACCAAGCTGGATTGCTATTATGGTGACTGTCAAAATAAAACCACCAAATCCAGGAGACTATGGACTGGGAGTCATGACACTGGAGGAAACTTTGTTCTGATGTTTCTACTGAGCATGTGCAGAACTACCAGTTTCTACGGCCGTGGTGACCAGGATCAGGAGCAGCGTCTACTCAGTAGTGAGTTCAAGCATTTTCAAAAAGCTGCATTTCCCCCCGTGTCCATGGAGACAGAGTCGGAGCGTTTTCTCCTAAAAGCGTCGTCGTGTGAACAAATCCTTAATGAATAACCTGCAAAACAATTGCAACACGGAAGTGCAATCTATTTGCAAATGCAGTTTTGCACACTTTCTGCAGGAACCTTAAAAACATCCTTGTTTTTTTGGCCAACAAAAGAGCGGTTGGCTTCTGGTGTGGAGATTGCTTTCAGTTTTTGTTTTGGCACATTTAATTCCCAGACATGTACTAAACACATGCACCTTTGGTTTTCATAATATTTTCCCTTTAAACACAGGTTTGACGTTGTTTTGATCACCTTTCTTGCTTTGATGATCTGAAATGTAATTATAATCTTCCCTCAAAGTTTCCTTCAATGCATTTCTGAGTTTTTACAAAATATATTCTTTATCACGACAGCCAAGTATAAATAAGGAATATATATATTCACAGAGTGGATTCTGAAGTCTCATTAGAGAAAGAACTGACAATCAGGAGGTTACTGCTGAATAAAGGGACAGAAATGATGGTATCTTTGTAGGTACAGAATTTTTTCATCAATTCTACTTATATCTGTGGAAAGCACGTTTGTGATCCAACATGAGTAGATTTTGATTTACGGACTGTCCAGGCGCTGACCATCACTATAAACACCGGAACCCTCCAAAGTTAAAGACCTGCCTCTCACTTTATGATACGACAGTCAGATTAATCCTTCACATCAGATCATGAACTTATCAATAAAAGATTCTCCCTGGTTCTCGTAAACAGGCCTTCACTCTCCAGACGCAGGTCCAAGAAGAGTAATTTACTGCAGATAGTGACTATTTCAGCCCATAATGAAACCCACTCATGTCAGGAGCTGCCACATAAACCCGAATCCATGGACTTAGCAGCTAATTTAGCCGGCGCGTCGCAGCGTTCAGTGTTTTGTCACTTTGACAGGAGTCAGGGTCGTACATAAACAACGTGAACCTTTAAATTTAGACCAGTGGAGCTGCTCAGCCGTGTCAGGCGGCGCAGGGGAAAGCTGTTCCAGAACTCAGCCTTCGGTAAACATTCACTCTTCTCTGCATCTCCAGTGACTCCCTACCCTCAGTTTTCCATTTTCAAACCCCATTTCACAGCGGATTAGCCTCATGTATTTTAGTCTCAGACTGCTGAAGTCAGTGAAGTTACTTTCAGATCAACAATGCAGGCGAAAAAAATACACCACTGGATATATTTTAAATATCATGAATAACATGCTGTGTGACTGTAACCTCTACATGTCACATCCACACTGATTACTGTCATTAAACTGGTAAACCTGAGGAAAGTTGAACCGATTTAAGATATTTAGCCGTGTGTAAAATAAAAAAATGAAAACGTCTCCGCTGTACCTGTGTTCTACCATGTTGACTAAACATTGGCTCACCTTTAAAGAACTCGTTAGCAGCAGATTGGTTGCTGCTTGTTTTGAAAATGAAAGATTATAGAACATCTTCCTTATCTAACATCAGATTACAGAGTATCTTCCTCCTCTACCATCAGATTATAGAGCAATTCAATGTTTTAGATACAGTACAAAACATTTCATAATAAAATATGTAAGAACATACAGGAAAATGAGCTGAATGGAGAGCGTGTGTTGTTTTGCACATCAGATTTAATCCTCAGCGGTACAGCTAAGTGTGACCGATAAAATGAGCAACTTCGAAAAAAGAAAAGAAAAGAGAAGCACTTTTCAAGTGTAGTGATTCACTCTGACTTGACCTTTGACGCTCGTCTCTTATTCAGTTTGCACCTACTGTATGTCGACTAATTATGTTGTATTTATACTGTTTTCATCTCTTTGAACTCTTTTCTTAGCTGCACAAGCGATTCCTCCAACTAAAGTAAGAAAGACTGACGAGACCGTCGTTCTTTGAAATCTCAAAGAACCAGGACGTTGTCACCAGACGCTCCTGCAGCCACGTCGTACATCTGCAGTGTTTCCCACTGAGTCTGTCGTTGCCTTCGCTCTGCTACGAGAGAGGCCAGCCGACCCCATGTGTTCACTGATACATCTATTATTAGTCAGAGTCCGTGTCACGGAGAAATACTGGTCGAATCAATAATAAGAAGACATCTTCTTTCTGCAGTAATGCCCCCGTGCTGATCTAGAGCAGCTGTGTTTTGTTTTTATGAAAGCCTGGATGGGCGGTGTCACCGCTCCAGATAATAGACCTGCAGTGACGTCGGCTATTAAACTGTGTCAGACGGAGTCGTGGAGGCGCCTTTCATTCCTCTTCCAAAAAGTAATTTCACTGCATTCGTCTGAGTATTAAGTCATGAACTCGGCCTTGTACTTCTCCATTTTCTGAATCAAACAATAATTTACTCACTGACCATTTAGGGTACTGAACTGGAGGAAGCCGTGGCTCCTCTGGGAGGGAGTGTGCTGCTCTACTTACATCTCTGACTTGTAGACAATAGATTGTTTGTGTTTACTTTTCATTGCAGGTTTCAGTCACAAATATCAATTTTCTGAATGAGAAAAACACCTTCAATGTGTGTGAACATGAGCTTCCTGTTTGAAGGGAACTTCTGCCGTGTGTGTGTGTGTGTGTGTGCGTGTGGGTGTGTGTGTGTGTGTCTTCTTAGTTACAAAAAAAGCAAACTCCAATCTGATCCTGCATCATCTGATCTGATACGCAGCGGCTGAGCACATAATCTGGGCAGATTGGACACAAACATTAATCTCTCTGCTGCACAAGTCGACAGGCAGTCGCTCTTCAGACCGTGCGCCTCGTACTCAATAAACCAGAGATTTCCAGGAAAATAAACACGTCACCTATCAGGTGTTATAAACGTGGTATTGCAGGTTCTGCTGATGATTGTGTGTATTTACTGGTTTTAATTCAGATTATTTGGGATTGTTCATGAATGAATTTGCTCTATTGTGAAGACAAACTTCAGGTAACGACACTATGATGAACTGTAGAGTCTCAAGGAATCAAAAACACACAGCTGACAATATTTAGGATGTGTGTTCTTCTTTTTTTAACTTAATGACTAAAAGGTTCATAATTTGACTTCCTCTGTAACATTTCTGACTGAAGTTTGCATTTTCTTCCTATCGTGTGTCAGTGTGGGTTTGTTTCCTCTGAAGATGTTATTTCAAAATAAAGTATGTGGGTATAAATGATGATATTTCTCACTCTGTTTGCCTTGAGATGAACAGACAGTTTTTATGAAATGTGGAAAAACTGCATGACGGATGTTTCTCACTTTAGAACGACTGATTGAACAACTAATTGATGAAATCCTAAAAAGAAAATTCTAGACAAGCTATACACGCAAATAGAAAACTTCTAATGTCCTGTTCTATAGAGGAAATTGCTACTATTATGTAAAAAATAAATAATAAAAACTTCTCAGTGACATAATCAATGAAACACAATGTACTGTACTATCAGGATGACTTTATATCATTGAGGTGAAAATGCACACTTTACATTTATTACATTTATGCACACTTTACACTTATTTCCTGTGAGTTAATGTTAAATGCATTAAAGGCATATAAGAAAACATAAAGACCAAAACTGACCTGAAGAGGCTCCAGTCCGACCGAACCATAAAGTAAACATTTCAAAGAAAACACAGGTTTCTTTCTTAACAAAGAATATCGACACGCACGACACTGAGACCCGAGCTGAGATATTGGTGATGCTGCCAGGAAAGTTCACTACCTGGTTGATATCAATCTAGTTTGTAAAAATACCCAGAATGCAACAGATACAGGAGAAGTGTTCTGGACACTTCACTGTATTCTACACCAGAAGGTTTCTTTAATATTGACTCTATGTCAAGATTCGACTACTTTTTGCTAGTAATTGTTTGGTTTTGCAAAAATATAGACATTTTAGTCACGTGCAATGTGCACCACAACAAAAAAACTTACATTTTTACAGGGGTGGTTGCGAATAGTGTATATATTCTATGTCCATGTTTGTTTGTTTTTAAATAATTGTTGTCTTAAATGTACGAGGACTACAGATGGAAAGTAGCTCATGGCTAAATGTGGCACATTTGACCTTGACTTTACATTTAAAGTGACTGTACTGACTGTCCATTAATGTGCACTGTCCTCCGCAAATAAACTAAGAAAGAAGAAAGAAAAAGAAAGAATTTGAAGGATATGGAGAGACTATTTTAATGTTCCATTCAAGATGAAATTGAAGTAAAATGCATGACTGTAACTGTACACTTCAGGTTAAGCCACAGGTTTTTCAAGCAGCCCTTTTATTCCTGTCTTTATTTGTCCTGTTGCAGAGGACGACTTGTAATCAACATCCGGACAAACTTCAGAGTTGACTGGCGCCGAGACCCTGCAGCTCACAAAGGTTTGGACGTCCTTGAGAAACTTAATGATTCACAGGTTTAGTTTTTAATGAGGAGCTTGTGCTCTGGCACGGCTGTTGATGGCAGCGCCAGGTCTCATCCAGAGGTCGCAGCTTTAATGGCGCCGCGGAGTCATTAAAAGGAAGCCGGAAAGCAGGGGAGGATCTGAGCCACTTTACTGTACACAAGCTGATCTCAGCGGAATGGCTCTCCGCTGGGAGAGACGCAGACACGTCGTTAAGGTAGAAGGTCTCTGGAGGCCTCGGGAGCCATGATGCTTCATGAGCATGTTTTTCTTGGCAGGGCCCGTGGGAGCCGTCCACAAAGACTTTCCTCTGCTGAGAGTGTCACCGAGGCACAAAACAACAGAGGCGCTGCACTTCGTCGAGCCCTACTTTTACCGACAGCCTAATTACAGATGTTTGCTGCAGCTCCATCACCAAGGAGCCACGTTTGGCGAAAGGTATGACATACAAATGGAAAGTAGTAACAATGAGCTTCGTCTGTCAAACACAATTCTGTAAATACAAACAAAACAAAGCTCGTACCGCGGGCCTTCAGCACGTCAGCAAAGATCATGAAACCTCCCCATTTTCATACAAGAATTACACATCAGTGTTTTATATATATATATATATGTGTGTGCGTGTGTGTGTGTGTGTGTGTGTGTGTGTGTGTGTACAGATAGGTGTGAAGTATTTATGTATTTTCATGAACTATAGATTGATTTATTCAGATTGTGCATGCGTGTGTGTATAAATTCAAACTGGCATTGATAGGTTTGTTATCATTGTGTTTTTATCTTTATTGTGCATATCTTTCGACATGACTGAAACAAATTCATATCAATTGAAATTTGTATTTATAACTGCTTTAATACCAAAATAAATGTATACGATATTAATAGAGCTAATTTATTATTGATTCATTTCCACATGAAGCATATAAAATGAATGGCTGAGATGACACGATCTCCCTCGATGTGACTGTATTTCACATACCTGCGTTGTCGTTGGAATCAATTTGAAACATGATATTTGCTTGGAAAATAATCGATTATTGAAGATGAAGAATCCAAGCAACAGAAAACATTCATCATCCACTGAAGCATGAAGGAGAAAAACAATGTTTCTCTGCATGGCTGCGTTTACTGCAAAGATCTCCTGAATACTATATAGAAAAGCAAATAATATCGAAGCCTCCTTAATGTCCTGACAGACACGACGTCCACATGAAGGTTGGCTTTCTGTCTCAGGCCGCCTGGACAGCAGCAGATACATTATCGCCGTGACCAACATGAGCCGGTGTCGGCGCCTGTGGTTTCGTAGAGTCAGGAATAGTTTCTCGTGGTTAACTCACATTCTTGTTGATTTTTATCTGCATCATCGGTGTGTTGGCAAAGAATCATCTTGCACAATATCAAGAAATCTTCCAATCATCCTGAGACAGTAGTACAATTCAATACAATATTGTAATTTAATAAAATGTAAACATATGAAAACTGAAATCGATAACTGTAGCCGGATCCAAACTGTTGATAGATCTCATGCCAGAAACAGAATATAACTTTTGATGACTGAACTTTAAGTCACTTTTGAAGTTTATTGATAGTTGAGTATGAACAGTTTTTCAACATTGAGACCTGAAAACGGCTCTGCGTCATCTAAAATACACTATAAAGACATCTAATGGGAATACAGCTGCTGCAGAGTGGCGTCGCTGTGTCGTGGTTATGTCTGGCCTCACAGTGATAATATCACTAGTTCCACTCTGAGCTCGTGGGATTCTACATTGTCGTGCAGGATGTTCTCCTCCTGATGTCGTTTCAGTCTCCTGGTTTTTCCAGAAACTAACGTCGGCCTCTCAGGTTCGTTTTCAGTCGTAAGCAATGTGAGCAGCACGGCCAGCTCTCAAGGTGTGCATCAAGGCTCCGTTTAGGACCACCTCTCTTCACTATTTATATTAATGATGCGAGTCACAATATTACTGATGCATCGTCACGTTTCTATGCTGATGACACAGTTCTATACTCTCACACTGACAGCATGTTAGCATGCTATGAAGCGGCTCGTTGCTGAGATGGTCTTACCTTCTTGTTTCCAGCTCATTACAGACGCTGGAAGTCGTTTGATAACAGGCTGCAAACCCGTCTGTGGTCAACTGGTCGTCATTATCCATATGTAGACTTCTACAATGGTACATCCGTCCTTGGTCTGCTGCCGTCGTGTCTATCTTCCTACATCCTCCTGCTCCACCTGGACAGCCCTGCCTCTGGTCCCTGCACTTTGTTACCTTCAGCATTACCTCAGTATGGACTTCTTTCAGATTGCAGCAGAACCTAAAGCTTGACCCTGCTCGCTGAATTTAAACTCAAAGTTCAGAGAAAACTCCACCATATTTTATAATGCATTAGTGGATGGTATGTTAGGAAATAAATGTTGTCTTCCATCAAACAGGTCTCTCTTGTAATTAATACTGCACATCTCAGTGGGATTGCCTGGATAAATAAAGGCCAATAAATCATTATATAAATGCTGGTTTTGTCTGGTCTCATGATGGTCATGAACACTTTGGCCATTTAAACATGTTAACTTGCTTTTATGGGAGTTAAAATGGGACTTTTTTTCCCCACAGTTCTGTTATTTAATTTGTTGAACTATGAATATAATCATCACAATCGTGAATAATGAAGAATAATTGCTATTTGTGACCTCATGGGTCATTATGATTCCAAGCACGTAAGAAGAATATGCAGTAAGTGGAGCTGTAAATGCCAGTAAGGCCATTAAAACAACACATGGAGTGAAGCATCTGCACTGGGAGAGTAATTATAAGAATGGAGGTGGATCATTTGGCTGGCAGCTATTGTCACTATCCATGTTTTGGCTGCAATCATAGAGTTTATCCATCAACTCAATGCTGAATAAAGGTACAAATGTTGTGGAAAGTGGTACATTGTGGCACTGCTGTCTCTCATCAGATGTATGAAGTGTCATCTCAGTCTGCAGGAGACAGAACGTGACTCCAAATATCTCTTGAATATCATAAAATACATCTCATGAAGCGACACAAACAGGTTTGACTCCATAATTAAAATGGGGGAAAAAGAACCCAAATGCAAAAGATGACTTTTACACACACTTTGAATCTGAAAACTCTTTTTGACACGAGACATTTGCGTTGGATTAGAAGTGGATGAAGTTTGAACCAACAACAAGTTGTTGATGCGTGATGTAACATGATAACATCTCCATGTTGAGGTAAAAATACATTAAACATGGGTACGCCTTCTCCTGAAGCCACAGAGTAAATGATGCAGTGCAACAATGCAGTACGTGCTCAATAAAAGATTTGAGGCTCCCGAGCAGAAGTTTCATGGGGAGCTAAATGTCTGAAGGTTTTCTAAATGTATGATCTTCAACATAATTGGATGTGCTGAATGCACTGAAACTGCTCACTTGATGCGCTGCAACCTTAGCCCTGATTTTCTCCGCCGCTCAGATTGCTGGGCTTCATGCGCTCGCTGGTGGGTGCAGATTGGACAGGCCTTTGTGCACCGCTTAATTTTCAATCAGATCCGATCCCGGTTAAGTTGCCATGCAGCGAGACGGGGAAGAATGGGGGTCATATGCTCTCTGCAGCGCTAATGAGAAGCTTCAGTCAACACATGGCTGTCATTTTTTATCCCGTCTTCCCTCAGTGGAGGAGGAGGAGCAGCGGAGGTCTGGCTGACAACGCCTGTCCATTTCCAGAGCGGACCCAGCCAGCTGGGACCAGAACCAAAACTCATTCCCTTCCTTTGCATGTGGACGT
Source organism: Lipophrys pholis (assembly GCF_963383615.2). NCBI lineage: Eukaryota > Metazoa > Chordata > Actinopteri > Blenniiformes > Blenniidae > Lipophrys > Lipophrys pholis. The sequence goes on along the minus strand of NC_137629.1, from coordinate 2,009,696 downwards.
CAGCTCAAAAGCAATCACTTCCAGCAGCTTCTAGTTTAAGCTCGCCCGAAGGACTAATTGTCTGTCGATCAAGTTAATATGAAGCAGAATCTCTCCAGTTATTGAGAGGTGCTCGGAGCTCGTCTGCTGATGATATCTGGTCTCATTAAGACGTCACTGTGACATTTAAAGACAGTAAATAACGGGCTCATTTTACAGCCCCTCCTAATGAACGAAGGAATGATGCTGCACCATCGTTTTTAACAGAAGCAACACTTTCAACCTCCTAAATGCATATTTTGAACTAACAAACAGTACCCGCAAGAAATCTGAATATGTAAATCCACTGTATAATTAGTCTAATAGGACTGTGCCTCTGCATCTTAAAAAAGCACAGTTTTCATTCAATATTTGAACTGGAAGACGTCCTGTGGTTAACAGTTCCAGTGCAGAGGAATCTATCTGCAGAGTCCTAGTATAAGCAGCATAATCATGTTTTTATTAGAGTATAATCATCGGTCACTGAGGCTCGTGTGTAAACAGCGTCAGAGGCCCACGGGAAAAACATGCAAACTCCGCTCAGACAAGAGCGCCAAAGCTGAACTGAACAGTGCTCACCACTGCACCACCACGCCCTGAGAGAATCACTGTGAATACCAAAAGGTCTTTTTGTTGGAGCAGAATTAGAATGAAGCTTCCGCACAGAAAAACAAACTTTATGAACCCAAAGCGAAGCTTCTTCGGGGAGAACTAATATGCTGTGCTGTGATAATGGCTGTATATCTTCATATTGCTCCCTTAATTGCCCACAGTACCTGGAGGACAAATAATCAAGTGACACATTTAACATGCCATTGGGGCAGATTACATTTTACCGACTAATAACCCCTGAATCATAATTACATCAAGATTCAGCTGTAAGCTCTCTGGCGTTTGCTCAATTATTAATTTCCTTTGTTGACCACGGTCAATTTTGTAATTGCAACGAAGGGCAAATGTCCTCCAGTTATGAAACATCCCAGTGTTTTCTTATGTTTTCTTAATCTAAAAAAAGAAATAGTTAGAATTCATGGTATCATTATGAAACATTGGAAAGTGTTGAAAAGAAAACGGTTCCTGTTGCTGAGACCACTAATCATTCCAACAGGCCTCAGCGTCACCTCCCCGGAGCTCCAGCCAATGAGAAATTGATTACACATCAGTCACAGCAAAAAGAGAAACCGTCGGATGCAAAGAGAGAAAAGGAGATCTGTCTTTTTTTTTATTTCTTCTTTTGGCTCCTGTTGATCTGATATTGATCGGCTGACATTGGTCAGATATCCCGCGCTGCATGGTGAGCAGATGTGGAGGGGGTGAGAGCCGACGCTTCCACAGGGCAGGGCACATGAGAGAGGCTGATTAAGTCTGTCACACACCAGTGTATCATTGATCTAAATGTCTTTTTGTGTGCTTGGGATGAAACACAAGCTTTGATTGTTAGCATTGGCTTGTCTGGAATGTTTCTTTTTTTTGTCTTTTAATGCATGACGAGTGGCGAGGCTGAGTTTCTTAAGGCTTTAAAGTGAAAACACAGCATTTTCACATTTTACAAGTTTGCCTTTTACACATTTGAAAAACAATGTCCATTAACATGAAAACTACAGACATGCTGAAAACGATGTAGTTAGCATGCCAGGCCACAAGTTGGTGCTGTTTGTTTTAGTACTGAAAGCGCACACACACACACACACACACACACACACACACACACACACACACACATAGCCGAGACATGACCTCGAAACATTAACAATGGGAGAACACGGACATTCTAGTGGACAGACCACCAAGTTAGATTGTTATTACGGTGACTGTCAAAATAAAAGTACCAAGTCCAGGGAAAATATGGACAGGGAGTCATGACACCACGAAGGAAACTGTTCTGATTGGCTCTACTGAGCATGTGCAGAACTACTAGCTCCTATGACCGTGGTTGTGGCATTGTGGCCAAAGTTGTATTTTCAGTGGCTCCGATAACCGTCGTCATGGAAAAGGAGCCCAAAACCCAACAAAAGTTTTGGACTTTCAGTTGAAAGCGTTGTGTAAACATGGGCTTGGTTAGCTTCCACATTGAATGAACGATTGATCCTGAAACTTTCCAACCTGCAGTGTGGATTTACTCTTCTTCTTTACACATTTCCATAGCGGGAGAAGGTCCCTGATATGAAGGATTAACAGTTAATATTACTATCTGAGCGTGTCGTCTGCTACATGAAGGACTACACAGAGTTTTCATGCATGAACCACTCCCAGTTTGACTTTTCAAAGTTGACAAAAAGAAACCCAGTCGAACCATTGCTGAGGCGATCGCTCCTGAACATGAGCAATAGGAAACCTGGCGAGTCGTTTGCTGCCCTGAATGGAAGAAAAGTGCAGCGTGTCAGGAGCTCTCACTTCACTGACGTCTCACATTACAAACAGGGGAACAGCCTCGTTTCTAGGGAGTTAGAATAATTGGTGTGTTTATACAATCAATGGTGGAGAGCAGTCAAGCTTCTCTGGGGAAATATGAGCACTACAGCATTAGCACCTGCTCCCACGGCGTTCAGAAAGAGCTGTACCACTGACTCCAGGTGGCGTCCTTTGTTCTGCTGGTTGGATTGACTGTGGCGTTAATACGGTGATGTATTCACTGACAAGTCCTTCCAATATTCTCCTGATATGTATGGTGCATTTGCTGTTTTGTTTTTTCATCTAATGAACTGGTACTTTGACATCTATGATGCTGCGTTTCTTTTTTTCCTCTCACATGGATCTCTGATGCGGGTATGATATGATGAAAATGTAGATCCTAGAAAACTGCACAGTAAGGTCTTTATATGCAGATTTACATCAAAGAATAATATAAATGGACCAAAATTCATAATCAGTCAATACAAATATGACCACGTGTTTACAATGTTGAATTATTCTATCTGACATTAATCTTTACTGGGTTTATTAACAAATTATCCAAATATGTTTGAGTACTTTCCATTTTGATAAGGATTCTGGTGAACAGACTTTACCTATATACCTATATTTTCGCATCGGAGTTTTGCCAGTTCACCTCATAGATATAAAAGCTAGATGCCGCACGCCCTATCAGCGCCTGTTGACGCGACATGTCTGCAGCGCCGCCATCTTGGGGAGGTCTCCCGCTTGTGCTAAACATATTGATCCCAGGCTAGAAAATCCCAAAAAACTATCGTAGCTCGCTTGCTAGTCCACGTATCAACACAAATAATACCTCATTTTAAAGCTGAGGAAATGCTCTAGCCCGTGGACATCTCATAGATGAATCATTGGGAGGGGGGAAATGTCTTAAAAAACCGGAAGACTAATAAACCTGGGAAAAATAAACTTAAATACTCCCTAATCTGATATTCCTGAAACAACACAGATCAAGCCCTTCTTGGAAAATAAGTATTTTAAGAATTTGTCTATTGTATGTGTTTATATTAACATTGGTTCACATAAAGAAAGAAAATCGTGGACACACATCAGTCTGGTACAAGTACATAGATTTTTAGGTTTGCAAATTTGTTTAAGAGTCCAATTCGTCAAATTGATTAAGAATCTGTCAACTAAACTGCAATAACACATCAGCGCTAATTAAGCCTGTGTCGAACGAGCAAATTACTCTGTACAGCTGGACATTAAACTCAAGTTTTTCAAAGTAACCTTTTCATATGTTTTAAGTACATGAATGATGTCCTCGTCTGTATGAAAACATCTAACACCTCTTGTGTCCTGGCCAAGGTTCAGCTTGCCAGTTATCACTCTCACTACCAAAGCAAAGGTGTCGCACTGGCTGTCAGTCTCAATTAAGTTTTTTTATGCTTGAAATGGCTCGAGTAACGCTGGAGTCAGAGGCTCCGAGTAGGCTATCCATATATTTTTCATGAAAACCATTTCTTTGGTTGCTGGGCCCTGTCAAGCAAGCATAGAGATATTGAATGTGGCTGTTCACTATATACTGAATCATGTGAATGTGTACTGAATGTGTACTGTACAGGGCATTTCGTCGATTTTCACCAAAACTTGACTTCACTTGTGAGCATAGATATACATATCTTTGCTTGCGAGTACCTTCCCAAGATGGCGGATGGTGAGGCATGCCACAGGCGGCGCCGCGAGGCATCTAGGGTTTTACATCTATGGTTTACCTCTGCTGAATCTCCCCGGTAGAGATCAATCCACTAGCAGGACTGACTCCCAGCTGATCCTGCTCCGCATGCCCAACACATCCACAAGGCTAAGATCAGTGGGTTGCCAGGTCAGTGTGGAAAAGACACATTGACATGTCGATAGAGGGAACAGATCACGTGACATGAGATGGGAAAACAATCTATCAACTGAGCCACAACAAAAAGGCAACTGTAGCGGGTTAACAATGGGTTAAATCCAGAGAAATAATCAATGATTCATATTTTCTTTCTTGTTTAGAAAACAAAGGCCTCTAAAATTCAATAAATGAATGTTTTCTGTTTGTATTTTCCATCCTAAAAGACAATAATCACTAAGACATCACAATAATATCGGATTCAGATTAAGTTAAAGTGACATTTCTCTTCAAAATACATATAAAACCATGAGTTTGATGTTTTTTGGCTTTATCTTCTGGGTTGTAAAGAACAGCGAAGCGTTCTGCATGTGGCCAACGGGCCGCCGGCCGCCCACGTCTCCTTCACATCATAATATTGGACGTGCAGTTGGTCGGGTCTGGTGCCGCCGCCGCCCGAGGCGGAGGGTCAGTGTTCGCTGGGAGCTCCTTTCAGTGAAGCTGTGCGCTCATAAAACCTGCTGCGCTACATTTTGAATGAAACTGGGTTTTTTCACTGTAAGTATCCAGCTGGCGGCCGCACAGTCTGTAGGTTACCTCACCGTCATCCAAATTAGAAGCACATTATTAGCAAGCCCTCAGCACACGTCGACGAGGAACGGGAACGTGTTCAAACCGTACACACTGTGGGTGTATCCAATTATTTTTTATTCTATTTTTATTGCCTGTCACAGCTGGAATCAGATTTAATTAAATGAACTCCGTGAAGTTGCAGGGCCGAAGGGACTCATGCACGGTCCAGATGTTCAGGTGCAGCACAAAGCGGCATCAACAGACCTGCACACGTTCATCATGACGGAGGTGTGACAGCAGCCCTTACCTTTGTAGAAACACTCCTCGCTGTGCATGATGGTGATCTTGTGCCCCGTGAGGCAGGAGGCCCGGTGAAGCTCACAGTGGTTCTGGTACAGCTTCCCGTCGGAGCCACACACTGGTTTGTAGTGCGGCTTGCAGTGATCCAAGCACTGGCACTCCCCCTGTGCCGTCTCATGGTTGACCACACAATGGCGTCCCAGGCCGCAGTACTTGTGTTCACACGGGCCTGGATAACCAGCGTGTCCCATAAAACCTGTGGAACAGAGACAGAGTTACGTTTCCTGTGTGACCACAACCTGTGATCTCTGAGTGATTCTGCCAAAACACAGTGAAAAAAGTCGGATTTCTGCTGCTGCTCCACGCTGGATCTGATTTCCCAGATCCCCCAGCCCTCGGGGACTCCCTGTCAATAGTGGAAGGTGCTTCTCTCAACACACAAAGTGTCAGTCAGGCCTATAAATTATGCAACTTCTCTATAAAGCATTCACAGCAGGATGGAGAAAAGGAAAAACATTTTTGTTTTATCTTTTTTTTTTGACGAGATTGCAAAAATACTATAAGCGCAGTCACATTTTTCCCAAATTACATCAACTTGCAGAGAAAAATATAGTACAATTATGTAGGGAGGTTATGTCTTGTGAAGATCTGAGGATGGCGCGGCTGAATCCCGTCCCACTTCGCTATATTTACACCGTGTCAGATTTCAAATTCGAAAGGAGGCTCTGGCAGTTTAAAGGAAGGTTATTCTAAATAACTCAGTAATGTTTAGTGCTGAGGTACCTGGCAAAAATAAACTCAGAGGAAAGAAACGGTGCACAAATGTCTTTAAAAAAAAAAAAAAAGAGGTTCCTCCCATTTTAAATAAACCTCTGTGTGATTGGAATGAAAAAGCAGAGATAACGCTCGAAGCTTTAAGCAGAGACATTTCAAATAATTGATAAATCTCCTAATCATTATCATAATTAATCAAGGGAATTTCAACAAAAGCTCAAAAAGTCATGAAAAATGTTCGTATCTCATCACAAGGTGATGCCATTAACGCTTTCTGCATTTCAGTTTGAAAAAAATGCTCTAATGAATAATTGCTGTCCAATAGAATTACAGATTAATGTTTAGAGGTACGGTCATCAATTAAAGCAATCTTTACATATCTCAAATTCACTGCATCACTTTCTTTAGTTAATTTACTTCATCTTTTGTCATTTCTACAAACTTCTTCCATTATTGTCCAATCATATCCGTCACTGTCTCTATTGAACAATCTGAGCTTCAGCCCCGTTACTGATTTACAATCAGGGATGATGAATGGAGTTTCAGAGGTCAGAGGAACATGAATAATACATAAATGCATATTTATTGAAATCTTTTATGAGGTATTGACTCTGAGATTTCTTCTTTAAATCTTTACATTTTTCCCAAGGACATATTGGATTGTTTTACGTCTTTAGATCAGAACATAAACAAACGATCATTCTGAGGAAATGGTTTGTTTGAATTGTTTGATTGAACTTCCAGCCATGACAGTTGGTCCAAACTAAAGGAAAACTCCAGAAAAAGATCCCAAGAGATTCATATTGTGCATCGAAAGCCTCCACCTTTCTCCAAATCTGGATGATTTCATATTAGCATCTCACAGTGAAGGAGAGGAGAGAGATTTAAACTGGAGAGCATCATCAGTTATGGCAAAAACATCCTTGACATTTTTTCACCTGGATCGTTGTTCCTATAGCGCCTAACGGTTGGACACTGACCGCCGTATGGAGGGCGAGCGAGAAGCTCACAACAGACTCAAACACAAAGTAAATACACACAAAATCAAACAATTAGACTTGTGAAGATGGCTTCATTCACGGACGGTTTCCTTAAAAAAAAAAAAAAAGAAAGAGGGATCCTGATGTGCTGCTTTTTCAACCTGTATGGGAACCAACAAGTCTTGACAAGGCCAAGATCCATCGACACAATCACACACGAAGGAAATGCCTCTTCTCTCTAATAGCAGCCTGCACACTATTACATTGGCCTTTGGAATAGTCCTCAAGGGGTGGAAGAGAATGTTGAGCTCAGAAATATAGAAAGAGAGCTGCACTGTTGCATTATCAACACGAGGATAGTCCAGACAAAATCACACAGAAAATGATTATGGCTTCATCCGACACTTTCTCTCTCTGTTAAAAGGTCAGCGTAGGCCCGAGTGTTAGTCACTACACCACCATTAAAAAGCTTCCGAAGAGAGTGTAGTAGAACAAAAGGAGATCTCACAAGGTCCTTTGTTTTTTAATTCGCATGACAAGCTGGACATTTTAATGGCTATTATGAAAGTTATAGCGTCTTTTCATACACAGCAGCTACCCGTGTGAATGAGTGAAAGCTCTGATGGCGTCTGCAGCAGCACACAGCAAATTATCTTTTAATAGCGCTACATGAATCACATACATGCTTTGCGCATAATAAGTGTGCAGACATGTGAAGCACACAGACAATAAAGTGGATCCACATCAGGATATCGCGTGTTTGGTTATTGTAGCGCGATGCAGTATGTGGACGTAGAGTGCCACTGAAGGTTTATTAATCCTTCCATGAAAGCAGTTTAGACCCTGGAGAGGTCAGCAGTCCTTCACAGGACAAGGAAGATTTTGAAAAAAAATACACCTTAAATGGTCCATTCTATTGCATTGGGGACTATTAAATACTACATTGTGATAAAATGTAGGACCAGTTGATAACGAACGAACCAAACACCAAAAATGTTATGGAGGAAACATTCTTATTTAATACTGAACCAATATAAAGATGTATACAATATATATACACATATGTGCACATGTATATAATAAATACAAAAATGTAAACAAAATAAATACTCATAAAAATGTTACTTCAGGGGCCACATACAGTCTAGTTTCATCTTGAGTGGACCAGACCGGTAAAATATTGCTATAATAACTTTGAAAGTTTTCCTTTGTTGTAGTCACAGTGTACATTATGAAACGTTCTGGTGCAAAATCCAGTGAAATGTCCAGAAGACTTCTGTAACTGTTGCATTCTGGGTATTTTACAAACTCTCCCTGACAGTGTGGCTCTGAGGCCAGTTTGATAAACCAGGTAGCTATTGTTCATGGCAGCGTCACTGATGATCTCAGCTCGGGTCTCTGTGTCGTGAAAAATCAACGTTTTGTTTTAGAATTTTCTTGGTGGTTTGTCCGGATTGGAGCCTCTTGTGGGCCGGTTCTGGCCCACAGGCCTCATGTTTCACGCCTCTGGTTTAAATGGTGTAAAGTCCACATATCATGCTGTGATTGTTTCCAAATGGGAAACTCCCAAATATTTACCATGTTTGAATCTATTTTCCCAGTGGAAAGTGGGACATTTTCAAAAAACGCCAACAATTGTTTATAATCGTATCAACTATTTGAATGAACAGTTTCAATAACCAGCAGGTTAAAACAGCTTATTGCCACCATCCTGACAGTAGGACTTAGAACTACAAACCATATTAAAAGTGGTTGATGATCTTCTGACCTCCAGTGACTCTCAGGGCTACAAACACGAGAGACACTGCATCAGTCTACAGATAGAATATTAATCAACACGTTGTGACGAGTTCACACGCTTCAGGCTCAACAAACTGAGAGGAGTATTACGTAATGTCAGTATTCGCTGTGTACATGTAATTGGGTGCCCGTGTGATAATATGGTATTCAAGAGACTCACAAAGCTTTTTATTATCGGCAACTTTTGTCATATTTTCAGCAATAGGGGCCAAAATAAATGAGCTTGTTTTTAGCCTCAAGCTTGGCCTTCTGTCTTTGGAAACTACAAGTAGCATCGCCTCCCCGGACCTTTACGATAATTATTTTCAATGCTCTGTAAAGGAAAACAGCATTTTTGTGATCTATAGTAATACGACTCACCAGTTCATGCAATTTCTTTACAAAACGTTATTGAGCGTTTTCATCCTTGAAGACAAGCAGTTTAAATTCAGTCTGTAAAACAATCACTGCCTTTCACTGTATTGAGTATCCGCTTTCTTTTTCCCTCTTGTCAACCCACAAGTCAACCCCTGAAGCAAAAATTTTAAGTTTACTTTTCTTTAAAAACAAATATCACAATAATGAGCATTCAGAAATGAGCCAAATGTTTGTTGTTGATGCTGTGAAATAAAGCTGATTAATAACTGAAGTTGAATTGAAAACAAAGACTGGACTTTAATAATCAAACAGGACAGAACAGACAGACAGAAGAGGAATGTCCGGCTTTTTATCTCTTTGGGAGACAAAACAAGTATTTCTGTTCTTGAAGGCTTCATTTACACCGCAACGTTTCAAGTAAAAATGCTTCGCTTTGGGTTCCAAAAACTTTGGTGTTTACATGGCAACGTTTTGAGAAAATTTACATGCAAATGGAAGAAATGCTGAAAATTATGTTGTTTTCATGTCGGGCCACTAATTGGTACTGTTGGTTGCTTTAGCACTGAAACTACACACACACACACACACACACACACACACACACACACACACACACACACCAGTGAGCCCCAAACATTAACACTGGGAGAACACGACATTCAAGTGGACAGACCAAGTTGGATCGTTATCACGGTGACTGTCAAAATAAAACTACCAAGTTGGATTGTCATTACGGTGACTGTCAAAATAAAACTACCAAGTCCAGGAGATTATGGACTGGGAGTCATGACATCACGGAGGACACTTTGTTCTGATTGGCTCTACTGAGCATGTGCAGAACTACTGGTTACTACGGCTGAGGGACGCGGCAGCAGCAGCGTTTCAGAAAAGTTGTGTTTCCACTGACTCCAAGGACCGTTGCTGTGTAAACAGACTCCCAGAATGCAAGGAAAGCTTCACATTTTCACTTGAAAATATTTCCATGTAAACATGGCAGCAGCGTATCTTCAGAGCTTTATTGTTTTAAATAAGTACGAAATAAAGAACGTGACCTGATAAACTAGTACTCAGTGAAACCAAAACTTGAACTGGACTTAAAACAAAATCAACCCTCATGGAATCAAACACAAAACCACTTCCTCCCAAACATATTACTGAATGTAATCAGTTACACAGGATCCTCCTTCCCACTGGGTTTATTCTGCATATGAGGACCTGAAGTGAACTGCAAAGCTGTCCAGACAAATAGCAAAATGTCCAAACTGAGGTGTGAGCAGGCTGGCTTCCACAATCTTTACTCACGCTGCACATAATCTGTTTCACTACTGACCGATAAATATTGAGCCGAGCGCCGAGCCGCACTGCATTAATTACAATCTATGATGCATTTGGCTTGGAGAGGGAAACACTCCCAATCTATAAATCCACACTCGGTGAGAGATGAACTGCACATATTCACAGACACACCAAGCAGACGGTTTTGGAAATGTGTTAAAGGAACGGCTTTGCTTGGGAGATGTGATACACATTGTGTCTGGAGTCACTTTCATGTAATAAACCACGATTACTATCCTGTTACCAGCCACATTATTCCAGGACTTTGTTTTTTTCTAATCAGGTGCATTCAAAGACTGTGTGATCAGAAACTTAACACACACACTGTACAATCTTAAATCTGACTGGAAACTGCAAACAATTCGGGGAGAAAATCCACTTTTCCCTAATGAAACCTATGAGACTATGAGAAGTCTGAAGCCTCGTCAGCATCCTCAGCATCTCCCCACATCCAGTCCTGCGTATTCCTCCGGCCGTCACCGAGGATTTCGACCAGATACAAGCGTGTACACTGTGACCCCAGTGGAGCCAGTCAATTTGCTAGTTTATTAATTCCCCGCGGTGCACTGGCATAATGATTATTCAGTGAATTTGTGTCGCGCAACCAGCCATCCTCTGCCACTAGCAGGGTCAGGGAAGGGCGCAGTCATTTGTTATCAGTATGCACATCCAACGGTCCGGCCGTCGGCCGACATCGGAGACAAATGAGGAATTGTGCACAGCCATTCATTTATTGATGGCCTATTATTTTTCAAAGCGTGGCAGAAATTCATGATGCCCAGTGTTCAAAGTGACCCTCTGTGTTGAACTGTAACTGCACACTCGTAAACAGCCACCGGAGGCGGGAATCACAGGCGGCGTCATTTAAATCCCTGCCAAGTCACACAGTGTTTGTCTTTATAGTGCAAATAGTGACTGTGCTTAAACAGCGAATTATAGCGTCTCGTGCTACAAACTGCTGTATAGTTCTGCATCACATAATACTAAATCTATCATACTTTCAATTCTACTCTCAAACCGTCTCATTTTAGCAGTCTTTTAGGTTTATTACTTGATATACTGTGGAATCCCAACTCCTTTGATGCAACAGTTCATAACGTACTTCAAGTGTAAGAATCAAGACCAATTGTCACAAACACAACTATACATAGTATAACATGCATCCTTTCCTGCTGCATTTCTATTGGTGGAGAGTAGCTGTAGCATCCGATATCTCTGAGCCAATCTCAATGTACAACACAAAACTACACATTCCAACCCAACAACCCAAGATCTAGAACCTTTCACCTCAGACGGTGCGACGAGAGCCTCGTCTGGCTGATATCAGCCATCGTTCACCTTCACACTCCAACCTGGAGCCAATTTATCTTCATTAACTTTCATCACTTATTGTAACCCAATAAGACTTTGATTAGAGGCAGAAATCTGAACAGTACTGGATGGAAGGACTGATGGATGGATGGATGGATGGATGGATGGATGGATGGATGGATGGATGGATCATGGCCAACCAGCCCCTAATCAATTCAGCCATTTATAATCACTAACTAAAGTAATACAAACATTTGTTTTTTGGACAGTGGAATCCCAGACACCTTTTTTAACGGTTGCAGTTTGCCTCCAGATTCACACCCACAACTCACTGATCCTCTTTTTCCAAATTGAGGCTCTTTTATGCTCGACTTTCAACAATCATACATAACAACTGTGGTATTTGACGACCTCCCCTGCCTCGAACCAGATCGTTTTCTCTCCACCACTACCAGTGACAGTGGCTCCTGCCATCACCTAAATGTTGGGTATTTCTTCTTCTCTCTGAAAACGAAGAATATTTATCTCCTTAATATTTGGCAAGCATGTTAATTCAGAGTGGCACCATCTGGGAGATTAAAAGCTAAACGCTCATTTCAAAGTATTGGACCCATTGAAGTATAATGGCAGTGACGATTACACCGTTTAAATTACACATGTTCATTTTTCTGGTATGTGTATATAAAGCATTAATGACTTTAGTTTAAACACACCATTCACCAAATGAGGAAACCTGTGGATAGAAAAGAATAGAATAGAATAGAATAGAATAGAATAGAAAAACTTTATCAAACCCAGTGGGAAATTCTATGAAAACCTATAGAAGTTAATGTTGGTTTTTTTTTTACCCAGACAGCAGCAAAGCTCTTCAACAAGAAGAAGAAGCAGAAAACCAAAGCAAAAAACAACCAGATTAACTATATTTGATCGATAAGTTTTCTTTTGAGGTACAGATTGATCTTGACATTTTAGCGATCACAATAAACTGGCTGAGAAGCAATAAAGTCTGTAATTTACAGTTTGAAACTTTGACACTGACAAAAAAAACAAAAAAAACAAACCTGCTGACATCATGAAAGTGAAAGATGGATTCAGACATAAAAACAACCGCCAACCCTCCACGGAGCGAATGCTACCAAGTACATCTGTTTACACCCTTTGGAAACGTTGTGAATTCAGCAGGAGCTCCTTGTGGGAAATTGTTTTACATGCAAAGACAATTAGTGGGAATTATGTCATTAACGGACTAAATGAAAATGTGCAGCGAGCAGGTAAGTCGTTGACCTTTAGCCGGAGCGTGTAGCAACACCAAGGTCGTGACTGACGTGGCTCCAGCGAGCTTCACGTGTAGTGAGAGGAAGTTAAGAGGACGTGGACAATATAATGAGCGGTTGAAGAAAAAAACAACAACAACAGCCTTATGCAGACAATCCTCCACAAATCAAGCAGCTTCTTCTGCGAAGTCGTTCAGGCTCAATCCAAACATCCACTCCAGCAGTGCGCTGCAATCTTCTCAAGCAGATTTTCTCCCAGAGATTTTGCATTTACCACTCGTTCAGTGGCTTTTTCTTTTTTCTTCCTGAAGTAGGGATGCTGGTCTGGTACCTATCTATCTGATGTTTTCCATTAGAGCGGCTCAGCGTCCTGAGGGAGCGAGCAGAGTGTGGTAAACAACAGTCAGAGGCTCGGCGCTCGCTCGCTGCACCGAGTTAAGCTGGCCCACAAGGCCCATGAATGAAAAGAAGGGGGATGCAAATCGGAATAAACAACAACTGAAATAATGTTCAAACTTCACAGTGTCACACGCGCTCGCACAAGCCCGCACTTTGTGCAATTACGTTGTTTGAAAGTGGCGACAGATAAAGCTTGCCTACAACGGCAAGTGGATGTATTTAAGTAGTGCTGTCAAAAATAACGTCTTAATTTAATTGATTTGACATGTTTAACTTGTTAAAAAAAAATTACGTAATTAACGCAGTTCTGTTTACTACTTTTTTTTTTTTTTTATCCTGATTGAGAAAGTGAAATTCATTAGCTTTACTTTGAAAAGTCGACCACAGAAGTAATTCTGCAGCAAAGCAGCAGGTTGCCATGTTGGCTGACCAGGAGCCACCAAAGTGCTAAAGCTGGAGGAAATACTGGCAAAATATTAATTTCTCCTCTTTCTCTCTTTCCCTGGCTCTCCTGTAAACTGTGTGTGTGTGTGTGTGTGTGTGTGTGTGTGTGTGTGTGTGTGTGTGTGTGTGTGTGTGTGTGTGTGTGTGTGTGTGTGTGTGTGTGTGTGTGTGTGTGTGATTTTGCAATTAATTTTTTATTTTTTATTTTTTTTATGTATTGACCACCACTCTTTAACCAGCCTGTCATCATGCAAAAGGAAAAGCTTCGGGTTTCGAGGTCTGACGTCAGCCGGCTCGCCTCTTCCACCTGATATAAACTGAGACCATTAGGAAGGAACGGCGAGCAGCTGAATGTCGCCAATTAGTTGACAATGAATTATACGCGACATATTTATGCACAAAACAATTTCATGGCCCTGACTGCAGTTTGTTTCCAGCTCGCTGCAGCTTTGCGTCCCTGTGTTTCGTCTGCACACAACAACACGATGGACACGTTCAGATCGGAACAATGTAATGTAAATATGCAAAATGTATTTTTGTTGAAATTCTTAAATGATTTCTGTGTTTCTCTTTGGTTCTGCCAGGTTATCCTCGGGCTATCAATTTAAAGTTGCACCAACAAAATCAGCGCATTGCCAAAAACCACACTTTGTAATGGAAAACGTCGCTCGAAGCCACTTCTTCACATTTTCCCCCCACGAGAGGCTTCTTCACGTCTTCGCTCAAACTCTGTACTTCCCTGCACCTTCAGTCAACACGTCTCATTTTAACTCAAACGTTTGTGTGCGTGCAAATGTAAATGTCTGCTTTTTTTCCACGTTCCTCCTCGGGGAAAGTCCATTTAGAAACCTCCGGTGTTCTCATGTCACCGAGATGAAACGTAGCTCCCGCCTCCGTACGGTGGTAAATTGTTGTTCAGTGTCAGAAAAAGAGTCGCAGTTTGTTGTCGGTGAGATGCGTCGTTGTGCCCTCGGGGTGGAGGCGTGACGAAGGACCTGCATCCATCCATCCATCCGCCGCCGCCGCCGCCGCCACCGCCGCCCGGCTCTGGAGCTGCTGAACCGCGCCTCCTTCCTTTGCTGTATGCTAATTGCAGCAGTCTGAAAAACACCTTTACTCCCACTGACTTAAACAAGTCTTTAACATTTTATGAGAATCTATTTGAGGTATAAGAGCTTTTTCAGCCCTTTTGGGACAGAGTAACATGCTGCGTTTTAAAACATTGATGATGTTCCTTCCACCTCAGTGGATCTGCTCCATAGTCCTTCTGCTACAATGGGAGAAGAAAAACCTTTTTCTTTTGGATTATTTTCTGTTTTTAACTCAGCATGTGAGTGCGGATGAACAGAGAGAGACTTTTTCGACTGCAAAGTTTAGTCGTAAACTCTTAATTTATGCTTCTGGTATTTTTCTATTTTATTTAATGATTCCAATCTAATCTAAGTAGATGAAGAGAGGACACATCCTGGGGATCATTAATAAAGGGGGAAGCCTATTTCATTTTAATGAAAGCAAAGCTGCCCAACCTGCTCATCTGAAGCCACGCCAGCCGCCGGGACTCTGCTCTCCAACTGCTGGGCAAAAAAAAATCTAACTTTTATGGTCAAGAGGAACCATTTGCTTTCACATTTTAGACATTTAGCTCTTCTGCGGCTCGGCTGAACACTGGAACGCAATTTCCTCCTTAACGGTAAAAGCAGGCAGCGTGAAGAGTGCAGAGGTCAGAGCCAGTGTACGCCGACAGGCGAGCAGCAGAAAGACTGGAATTATCACCAGCAGAGGCGACGCGTTACATAAAGAAATACAGCGAGAAGGAAAGGAGTTATGTTTTCAACCAGACGGGAACATTTTCAATCCGGGCGTAGTGAGCAGGTTTGGAATAAGAGGCTGTTTACTGTTGAACATCTATCTCTAAAAACACAACTGACAACACATGAATGTGTTTGTTGTTTGTAAAATCTCAGTGAACAGCCCAATGAAGTCGCGTTGACTTTATTCCGCGCGACACATTTATCGCAGACCACTTCGCCCGGCGCAAAGAACGTCGTATAAACGTGAGTTACACGTGTAAGGATGGACTGCACCTGAAAAACAATGTAAGACGTCACTATTAGACTGAATCCAGCAGCACAGCTCTGAGACAAATCCCACTCATGGATCCATTTATATTGTAATGTGTCACCATTCAGTCTCATGGCAAATAAATCGGATTTCATGACTGAGCCACAAGAGTAAAGAAAAAAAACAACTATATACTTTAATTCAGGAAAAGGAATTATCTTAGAGTCAAAGCATTTAATCTTCCCTCCCTCACAAAAACTGGAATTTATGCAGAAAATGAAGGTGGTTGTTTATATGAGCATTTTGTTCTCCACAGAAATTATAGCCGTTAATCTCCTCGCTGTGATATTTGATGTTATTTCATCTTATTTTTCACAACTAATTCCATATGTGAAGCAAAATGAAGACAAATGTTGACTTGTGGACATTATTTACACTGTTAATTCACCATTTGTTTCCACGATCAATGTAAATGTTGAAGACGCACTTTGAGACCCGCAGACAAGATCGTAACGGACGCAGAATGATGACAGTGAGAAAATAACCGCAGAGCAAGTTGATGGAGAATTCAATCTTCCCCAGACATAAGATATGTGGTCTGAAAATGGACATTTGAGACTAAATGTGAACCAACCGTGTCACATTATGCACCAAAATATTCTAAAACGTTCAGAAAAGGCTTCAAACTAGTTTTCATTCTAACAGATTAAACCATTTTTCAGACTTTACTTTAATAGGAAATTGTAATTAAAAGAAATATGTGAAGAATTAAATATTTATGATTTTAATAAATGCACATTTTTACATCTGAATTTAACAGCAATAAAGTTTTGCAATTATCACAAACACAAACTAAATTAAAAAACATCCAATGATCATGATTTTTTTTAACGGTCTTATAGTTTCCTCCAGAATTCGACTGATTGTACTCGTTGCCTGACGAAGTATGTGAGGACTGAGAGTCGGTGTCTCGGGTTTAAAAGTTGCTGGTTTATTCAGTTTTGACTCGTTTTAATTAAATGACAATACAATGAGAGACTAATTCTCCCCGTCGGACTGAAAGCAGCTTTCAAGCCTTTGTCTTGTGTTTGTTAGCAGAATGTAGAAAAGAATTAAAATTCTCAGTGACCAGTGGGTTCATGTTCGTATTTACAACTGTCACAAACAGCAAATAATATTAGCCAAAACTAATTAGCGGTATTTCTGTAACACGCCTGAACTCTGGGAGGAAAACAACGCTGTCTGAACTGAGTGGATTGTAGAACATTATAATTATAATTACATAATTACATTACATTATAATTCCAGCCACATGATTAACTGATCATATAACAACCAGTTTGGAAACCCAAGTTGAACTCCAGCAGGTTTTATGACGCGTCGGCGACTCAGCGGGATCTTCAGGCTGATCGAGGACGAACACAAATCAAACTGTTTAGAAAGTCTGTGACAGACGGTTCTACACAGAGAACACAGTGGAGAGGTCACGAGGTCATGCAAACACTCACTAATTCTGAATATTAAACTGGGCAAGTTTAGTTTTTCCTCAACTCAGTTCAGTAAAACTGATTTAGAAAGGTTGTTCTTGGCACGATCTTCATTAAAACCAAAGTGATTTGAATTGAATCATGCGTCAATGGATTGATCTAGGGGGGTCGGAATACAGAAACTGGTATAATCTGAGGGCCTGTCCACAAACGAGAACGCCGTTTCACGTAAAAGCACAGTTTTTGCATGATCATCCACACGGTGCAGCGTTTTATGAGCCCAAAAACTTTTTTCTTTTTTTTTTTTAACCCGGGTCCCATAGTGGGGAAATTCTAAAACGCCGGCTCGGCTTGAGGTGTGGATGGTCAAAGACGCACATCTGCGGAAAACGACAGTCTTCCCCACTAGGACAGAACCTAATAACCACAACAATGGCGGCGGACTCCATACTCCAGGTGGCGCTGCAGGAGCTACTGATACTAGCAGGAGGAGGAGCAGGAGCATAGACCTATATAACTCAGAGTTATATAGGTCTGTGAGCAGGAGTCAATTTCTATATTTCTATGTTCTCCGTGTTGCCGTATGCATTTTTGGTGTACGTGGTGAGTCATAGCGCCCCTAAAGGCCTGGCATGTGTACTACATGCCCCCGGGCATTGTGTTGAGCTGCGTTCATAATGACGTGTGGACAGAATTTTTAGTTTTTTAGAACACCGGGGAGAAAAAAGATGACGTATGGACAGGTCCTGAGTTGAACTAAAGAATTGAATTGGAAAAAAATGAATTGAAGACAGGATGCAAGGAAAAGCCGGTTGGTTATTGGATCAGTGTGAAGTGGGCGTGTCCCAGCAGACGGTTGCGCTCTCCTTTGCGTCACACTCAGCGTCCTTTGTGAAGCTGCTGCAGATGTCGCTGCAGAAGAAACCCCACAAAGCTGCATTTGCATTTCCATCAGATGCAGAATTAGAAAACACCCACGAGTAAGAATGAGTCATTTAAAATGTGACACTGCTTCACAAGACGGGGGGGGGGGGGGGGCACTGAATTTGCATGAGATGACTGAATGAGAAGAGCAAAAACACACAAAAAACTGAGGACATGCACTTTTCATTTCATGGGGACTTTATGAAAACATTGAAGAAAATCAATGTTTTCATGCTTTTATGTTGACAATATGTCAACAAACCACTGTCGGGTAAATTTCTTTTATATTCCATTTCTGAAGATCCATTTTTCGCATGTTACACCTCAGGTTTTCATACTGGATATGTTCTTTTTCCAATTATATTTCAGGAGTTTATGGACCAAATCCCTCACTAATGTGCACGTGTTCTTTTGTTTGGTCTCTGGTTAGTTCAGCTCGCAGAAAGGACTTTGATAAAGAAAGTGGACTCAGCACTCATGCGCCTCAGCAGACACCATTTTAACATTTATTCAGTATTGGCAAATGGCCACACGGACGTTCTCCCACTCACACTGTAATGGACGTAATGTGAAACACAGCCATGTGAAAACCACCACGTCCCAAAAAAATAAAAATATATATTCAAGTGCGGTAACGAGGCTAAAAGTAATGTGTTGCTTCCAGTTGTGTGTGTGTGTGTGTGTGTGTCCTGGCTCAGTGCACATATGAGAGAGTGTTTGAGGGCACCTGGCAGCCACTTGGCAACTTTCCGTTCTCTCTCTGTCTGTCTCTCTCTCTCTCTCTCTCTCTCTCTCTCTCTCTCTCTCTCTCTCTCTCTCTCTCTCTCTCAGGATGCAGCAGCCAGAGTGTTTCCACCAACAACCCCATTTATCAGAGATTGTCGACTAATTGTGAACGCCCCACGCTGCTCTACATTTCAGTCGGTGAACAGCTGAGAGCCGCTCAGTTTCTCTTTGAATGTCCCTCTTTTTTTTTTCATTTTGAATTGACTGCATGGATTGAATTCACAGGGAAATTAAGGAGCGTTTACATGACAGTTTCGAGTGAAAAGGCATCGATTTTGCATTTCTTATGTGTTTTGAGTTCACATGGCAACGAGTCAGCTATAAGCTCCAAACATTAACACTGGGAGAACATGGACATTTTCATGGACAGACCTCCAAGGTGGATTGTTATTATGGTGACTGTCAAAATAAAACTACTAAGTCCCAATAGAATTTAGACGGGGATTCATGACACCACGGAGGAAACATTGTTCTGATTGTCTCTACTGAGCATGTGCAGAGCTACTCGTTAGTACAGCTGTGATGACCAGGACGACGATCAGCGTTTCAGAGTTTTCCTCTGTTTCCATGACGACAAGTTTGGAGCATTTTCAAAAAGTTGTGTTTTCATCGTCTCCGAGCACTATTGTCATCGACACACCAGTTTTCTGTTTTTACTTGAAAACGTCATGTAAGGCTTTACTGAATTGAGAAAACGTGTAATAATGTTGTACAATTATGATATGAGTCACGATAAATACATATAAGTAGATGATGTTAAAGGAGTCATATTATACAGTTTTTCAACTCCTCCTCCTGGTCTGGTCGGTCCAGAAACCTTCAGTATTCTAAGTTTCTAGCTCCTCCTTGATTTTCCTCATTTGAATATTGGATCATAGGCGCTCCATTCAGAATCTGCTGGGTCTGTGTGAGCTGGACTGGCTCCGCCCACACATGCCTTTCTTGGGAAGAGGAGGAAGTACTTCCTCTCGTGGTGCCATGTGCCAGAGCAGAGCTGCCTAATTTTGGGAGGAGTCAGAGGGAGGGCCTACCTTGATTGGGATTGGCTAAACCCCCGATGACACTATATGGGGTTTGATTTCTGATTGGCTGGTTGGAGCAACACACTTTTTAAAACCTGAAACAAGCCAGGGAGAGAGAGGACAGACTGTCTTCACTTCTGGGACGTCAGTCCAGGTATGGGGACGATTAGGACTGCTGGAGAACCTTTAGAGAGAGAATTTAGCATCATATGAGCCTTTAATGTGGTGAATGCAGTGTTTAGATCTGTTGTCTCACAGTGAGATTTTCTCCGGTTAGAGTCTGTGTGGAGTTTGCATGTTACTCCTGTGTTTGTGTGTGTACCTGTCCATGGACTTTCTGTCTTTATGGTGCTTTAACACTTTATCATGAGGATCTAGACGCACAGAACTCTGAAGAATGGATGATTATTTTGCTTGCACTCAGCTCAACATTAGTTTTATTTTTGCCAGTATGACAGTTTCTCCAAAGTTCTGCCAGGTAACATGTGAGCCACATTTTTTTCGTTTGCTCGTCTCGCTGACTCTTAACACACTTTCGCTACATGCACTTTGTGAATTTCCATCGCAGGCGGGTATCAGAGGTAGAAGAGCTCCTCGTGATGGTTCACATACAGGATGACGACATGAAGAGTCCGAATGCATAGTGCTTGAAAAAACACTTCAAATCATCTTGTTATTCTTTTCTGTATATGTACAGTATATGTATGTAGAACTTATTGCTATATTTTCTAGTCATACTGTCTATCTAAATGTAATTTACAGTAAAAGAACAAAGATAAATATCCCAAAAGGATTTGTTTTCATCTGTTCTACCATTTTATTTATCTAAATGTTTCTTTTCTTTCTTTTTTCATATTTATATGTTTGAAATAAAGATTCATTCATTCATTCCTTCATATGGGTTTTGATGATTGTTTACTATCTGGTTGGCAGACCAAAAGTACTGTGGTATTTTATATATTCAAAAAGAGAGAAGAAATGAAGAAACAACACTTCCAACACATCGGCCAATATATTACTTTATTTCCTCCCTTTCCGAGCAGTATATCTACCATTTAGTCACAATAACTGTTGCACCAGGATTCATCCCTTCAGTCTGAGTAAACATCACAGTACGTGAGTATAATAATCATCTGTAGTTCAGTTTGAAAGTTTATGAGTAATTTCAAGGTAAATGGGGACAAATTGCACAGTATCGAGGACAAATTTACAACATTCCATGAAGATCAGAACAAGAACTTAATAAATGAGTTTCTGTGTTTTATGTGACTACTCTGTGTTCAATACTAAACAGTTTTGCCAGAGACTCTGCAGATTCAAGGTAACTGTGGAGTGTCTGTGATCGGGGGAAGATTAACAAATGAAATACGACTCAAAAGTGGAATATGAGACAGGAAATGGGCAGAGATGTTACTGGTTAATGACGAGCTATAATATACTCCGGAGTCTCATTTCCAAGCCACTTTCTGCTGCAGAGACACCGACATCATAAAAAGCTCAAGACATTTTACAAAGACGAACTCATTGACATTTAATGTAAAAACAAGCTGATTTAACGAGCCCGTTTTGAGCTTGTTTGTCTTCTTTTCAGCACTGAAACAAAAGTAATCGTCAATTGTTTTGATATTAAACATCTTGTTGGGGATGTTTCTTTCACCTCCACACTTCACACAGTCCTTAAACTCAATGTTTTCAAAAGTCACCAGAAATAAGATATGAACTGTTCAGTGACGACACTAAAGCGCACACAACTCTTGTTTGACACGAAACAGAGACAGCAAAGGAGTGTTTTATTGCTTCCATTATAAGACACATAAAAGATCATCTTAGATTTCAGCTCAAGAAAGAACAGAAGACAAATAAAATAGTTTTTTTTATTCTTAACTGCAGCCATAACCTCAACCCCCTGCGGAGAACACGACAGTACAACCAGACGAGACGCTGCTGTCACTCAAACACACTTTTTTATGTCGCTCTGCACTCAAACAGTGATGCTAACATGGAAATAAAAAAGCAGCTTTGTAAGATAATCACAAATCTGAATATGTTGCCGAGACTTTAGCTGTACACACCATTATCGAAGCTTCAGATACAGAAGCTGTCTGGCGTTCACTGTCAAGCTGGACAGAAACGGCGAAAAAACACCTGGTGAAATGTCTTCGTCTTCTACTCTGATGGCAGAAAATTTAACACAAGAACCTGCCGAACACGACGATATAACACATGTGGGGAAAAGTCCATAAAGCATGACCTTTTGACGAGAGAGAACAAAGCTATCATTTTTTTTGTTCCCGTGATTTCAAGCAACATTTATCAAACTGCGCCTCCTAGTGTCGACCTGAACCGGCTTCCTGAAAACTACAGCGAACACGGAGCCCCGGAGTGGTTATAGAGAAAAAAATGTATATAACGTGTTGGAAAGATATAATAAGTCGTTCCCTCAAGTTAATAACACGAGGGAACGAGATAATTTAATCCGCGATCGCAGAGCCGCGGCTCTCGAGAGTCCAGCAGAGCTCCTCCTGTCAGTCAGCTGCGTCTCATATAATTTAGAAGCAGTTTTTCATTGTGGTTTTTTTCAGGCATTTCATGGTGACATCATGGTAACTGTAATCGTAATCATTGTAACTAACGTCACGCCCTGGTCTTGTTTCGTGTTCTGACCGCAGACTGAGGCAAAGCAGCTGCTGCACAATGCAGTGTGAGGCAGCAGGGGGCGCTGCGCTATGAGACGCATCGTTAATATTTTCTACCCACAGAACTTCTTTATAATGAAGCCAGACCTTTGGTTCATCAGTAACTACTGAACAAACTACGTACTACTGTAAATGAAAACTTGGAGTATTTAGCCATAAAATGAGCCTTTTAATGGCTTCATGTGAAAGAGAACTTTAATCAGTGTGTTTACGTAGGTTGTCATGGAAACGGCTGTAGAGCAGCGTTCTATCATTCTACACCTCCATTCCTCCATGTTGAAGCTTTTGATTCAGACACGTCCAGAAATAAAGTGAAAGGAGCAGAAAGTCACTATGAAATGCTGAAATGTTGGAAAATAAGACCCAAGATCATTCATGTTATTATTATTATTATTATTATTATTATTATTATTATTATTTTTCTCTATGGCCACTCCGGGGCTAAAACAAGATGGAAGTAAAAAAAACAGCAATAGAGGTACGAGGAGACTCAATGTTTTCATCCGAGGTTCAGGTCAGACTAGATGGAGCGACCCGGACCAAACCACTGTTACAGTCCGTCTCCTGGTTCCTCTATGAGCGCTGTCAGTGCTAAATTGGTGAAATCAGTGACGTACCACGTTCTGGAGTGACGCAATGACATGGCTCTCACTGGCTCCGTTAACGGTGGAAAGAGAACCGGTTCTCTGGCGGTGCTCATTTAAGAACTGAACTAGAACCTGGTTCTTGTTGGTGGAAAAGCCCTATCACCTACGACCTGAAAACTTTCAGAGTGACTTAATACCTGAACCTCTGAGGTCTGTCGGCAATATATATGTCAGGAGCAGAAGTTTCTATCTTTTATCCTTCATGTTTGTGTTTGGTTTGTGATCGCCATGTCTGCACACGTGTTTTGTAGAAAAAGGGACAAACTAAAGCGATGTGAGGAGATGCTCTTCCACTCGTTGTTGTTGTAATGAAACCACACACACATGCAGGAGAGAACAATACGGTACAAATATTAACAGTGGGAGAACACAGACACTCAAAATGAAACACAAGTTCAGTTCAGCTCTCTGTGTATTCAGTTTCATGTTTTGAGATTTGCACATTTTCAATTGAAAAGGCATTTGTTTTTTTTGTTTTTTTTCCATCTTTGGTTGTGACACAATTGTCACCTTGAACTGTAGGATAAGAGTCCCTTCAAAAGACGGTCTGCTGTGCAGCAGAATTACAAACAACTGTTTGTTTTCGTGTGATTTTGCAGAAGCCGCAGAGCCGCAGGTCACACACTCTCTTTTCTGCGGGGAATCCACGCAGCAGAACAAGTCTCACTCTTGTTAAACAACAGCTGATTCATGTCACATTGTAGAAGTTTGTATTGCGAATGAGCTGAGTCGACGTCTTTCAGGCGATTTCATGATTGCACGCGGCTACGCTCCTGCTGCTCCCATAAAAGATAAAAAAAATGAAAAATGTGCATTGAACCTAATCTGAGCTAAAAGCAAGGCCAACCTTCAGGATAATGTTCCTTTTTCTGTGATTACTGGGGTGACCTTCGCATAGGAAAAGAAGCGCCGCTATTGCCAAGCCATCATCATTATCCACTGGAAGAAGCAGAGTTCATGCAGATCACTGAGAATTATTGATGAATCTCAATTAGATCCGTCTCACTCCATTTAATACTACACATTCAGGAAACGGTTTGCCAAAAAATATTGATGGGTATCAACAACTTGGGAGTCGTTTCTACGTTGGAGACGAGTGTTGATGGTAATACTGTTGATCTTGTTAAGTGTGCTGAGCATTATGCTTCCTTTGGCAGTACTGACGATCACCCTGACACCCATCACTCTCCTCTCTCACACCATTACTTCCCTATAATGTTGTTTTAATGCTCATTAGGCTATTTGAAGACCTTAAAACAAATGGCATGCCATTACAGTAACTATGATAAGGCTCATAGATGTTATCCATATGATAGCAGCCGAGGCATGAACACGAGTCAAAAGCAGTCATGAGGAAACTGTGATTCAAGAAGCAATCGGGATTTTTTAAAAAACAAAAAGAAAGCACATCACAGAGAGAATGATGCTTTTCGAGACACAAGAGTAAATAATCGACACCAGAAGTGATAAAAGGACCGGACATGAAGCTCATTTGATTTTGAAAGATATTTAAAAATCTGCCATTCATTTCCAGTGAACCACAAAGATTTACTCCTCCGCTGCTGAAAACTCAGTTTTGACTTCAAACCCGAGAGCATCGTCAGTCGGCTGCACCATTAAAAGCGTCAATCCAGGGGAGGGAGCAGCAGAGCAGCTCGGTTTAATCTCCATTTAAAGAAACACTCCTACATGAGGATGAAACACTTTCCTATTGGAAGAAGCTCAGAAGAAAATTCAATCTGCATCCTAGGAAATTAGGATTCACGCAGTCCTGCTGAGAAAACATCTAATTACATTCCGTCTACACCTGGAAGAGCAGGTGGCTTTAATTAAACGACAGGTACAATGAGACATCACTGAGGCTGACGGTAAACTATAGGCTAACAAATCAGGTCAGTGTATTGATCTCCGTACAGGATTCAGCTCAGGGAGGCTCAATCCTCTCAAGTTTCTGTTCAGTTTAGACTTTAAAATATGTATGTTTTATCTAAAAACAAAAGAAAAATGTTCGGTTTTCATTTAGTTTTTTCTTTGTGAAGAAAGACTAATAAAATAGACGTTTGTTTTTAAAATACAGATGATGAATCCTCTAACTTACACATGTATGCTATAGCTACTTCTTGTGTACATTGATCGAGTAAGTGCTACATAAAATGTATAAAATGTGAAGTTGCATTATTAAGATACTGAGATTTATTCATGAAACCGATGTGACCTTTCGTTCACATCTTTTACATATTGATCAATATGAATATGTGTTCAATATTCTCACATCATCAATATCATGATGCCGCTGCATTTCATCTTTACACCAGAGTTTTTCCAGAGGCAATTAATCTGCTTACTGCTCTTTAAATATCATTGGAAATCAGTCATTCTGCCTTTTACAACGTGAATCGTGCAACTCTCCTTATTTTCCACCGTGGCAGTTTAACTCAGCACTTCCAGTCCTGAAGGTGAGAGTTTTCAATGTGTTCCTCGTCCAACACACAGACATCTAAAGAACATCAGGACGGTTTAAAGAGAAGCTTCTGATCCGTCCACGCATCAGCCAGCATGTTGGAACAGAAACAAGCCTTTTATTTGTTTCAGTAATGAGAAGACCTGGACCACAAAACATGCAGCAGCTTTGCAGTCTTACTTTGTCGGGATCAGAGAAACAATATGAGAGTGAGAAGAGCCCTTTCATTGGGTTCAGTGGGACTTCACTACTAGGACCTCCACACTGGGACCTCCACACTGGGACCTCCACACCGGGACCTCCACACTGGGACCTCCTCACCGGGACCTCCTCACCGCCACACTGGGTCCTCCTCACTAGGACCTCCACACTGAGACCTCAACACTAGGACCTCAACACTAGGACCTCAACACTGGGACCTCCACACTAGGACCTCCACACTGGGATCTCCACACTGGGATCTCCACACTAGGACCTCCACACTGGGACCTCCACACTGGGACCTCCACACCTCCACACTGGGACCGCCGCACTGGGACCTTCACACCTCCACACTAGGATCTCCACACTAGGACCTCCACACTAGGACCTCCACACTGAGACCTCCACACTGAGACCTCCACACTGGGACCTCCACACTAGGACCTCCACACTAGGACCTCCACACTGGAACCTCCACACTGGGACCTCCACACTGAGACCTCATCACCTCCACACTAGGACCTCCACACTGGGATCTCCACACTGGGTCCTCCACACTAGGACCTCCACACTGGGATCTCCACACTAGAACCTCCACAAGGACCTCCACACTGGGACCTTCAAACCTCCACACTAGGATCTCCACACTAGGACCTCCACACTAGGACCTCCACACCTCCACAGTGGGACCGCCACAGTGGGACCTCCACACCTCCACACTAGGACCTCCACACTAGGACCTCCACACCTCCACAGTGGGACTGCCACAGTGGGACCTCCACACCTCCACACTAGGACCTCCACACTAGGACCTCCACACTTCCACAGTGGGACCTCCACAGTGGGACCTCCACAGTGGGACCTCCACAGTGGGACCTCCACACCTCCACACTAGGATCTCCACACTAGGACCTCCACACTAGGACCTCCACACCTCCACAGTGGGACCGCCACAGTGGGACCTCCACACCTCCACACTAGGATCTACACACTAGGACCTTCACACTGGGACAGCAGGACTTGTGACACCGAGGCATTGGCGGAGCGCTGACATAGCTAGGAAAAAAATTCAATGTGACCTTAGCAGCAGTGCTGGCCGGTCAAAAAACGGAAGGCCCTGATCAGATTTAGAACACTGTTGGAATCCTCCTACTTCGACAAGAGTCAGTGAGGAAGAAGAGCAGCAGACAAAATGATCAATCACAGGACAAACGCTGTATGGTTAGAAAAACACAGAAAGATAAACACGTAAAACAAAAAGCACTACCAACATGTGGGGATGATGGTAGTGCTCTTTGTTTAAGACCATCAGACGCTCCAATCGGCCAAACCACCACGAAAACGATAAAATTTCAAAGAAAATATTGTTTTTTCAAACAGATTTCTTCAGAATTTTGGACACGACACTGAGAATCAAGCTGAGATCTTGTGATGCTGCCATGAAAGCTTTAGTTACCAGGTTATTATCAAACTAGCCTCAGAGCCACGCTGTCTGTAAAAACTCCCAGAATGCAACAGCGACAGGAAAAGTCTTCTGGACCTTTGATGGATTTTACACCAGAATGTTTCCATTAAAATTGGCTTCATCTTGAGATTGTCGAAGGTTTCTGTCGTCGTTTTGCTGTTGTTTGATAAAGTATTGACATTTTCATGGCAACTTGACCTCATCCATGTTTTTTTCATCAATGTTGGATTCATGCTTTAACACAAAATGATCAACTGTATCACAGAATACTAGTACCGATTTCTTTTCTTATTATTGTTTTTCTTAAAGTCGTGGGTGCAAAGATTGAACCTGCATTGTCGATCTGCATTTATAAGTCTTTCTCATCATCATTGCGTCGATTGTTACTAATTTTCTCGACAATGATTCATTTCTTACAGCTTGCACTCAAGAATTTGGACACCAAACAAATCCGAGCAGTAATTCAACACTAAGCGTGAAAGCTTGCAATGCAAACGCAGTGTAATGCTGTCTGAAACCATCATGAAAGGTATAGCCGGCTTTTCCCCCAGAGGACCGGAGGAGGTGGCAGAGTTGTACCGTACAGTATTTAGGCCAGACGCTGCTGTCCTTTTATGGCTTAGTGGGTCAAGGAGCATAAGTGGCCTGTACAGCTAGACAGAAAAGTCCTGCAGGGATTCAAAGAGCAAATCCTATAGGCCCTTTTTTTTTTTTTTTTTGTAAACTCGGCCACTCATCTAAGCCCGACAGCCGTACTCACAAGCAGATGGTGCAGTGCAGTCGGTCCCTTAGCCTCTCTTTAAAAGCCACTTCCTTCCCCGCACAGGCAGACTGTGCACTCTGAATCTGCCATAACTTAATTAAGACTTACTGTATGAAAGCCATTACAAATTAAATTGTGGCAAAACAGTGAGGCTGGATGGAACAACGGGGACTCTTCCAGTAATTCCGTCTGAGGAAAGTGCGGCGCGGCGCAACGTTTCGTCGAGGCGACTTATTAAAAGTGTAGCCCAGTCCCAAGGGGAGCTGTGTAATTTTAGAATTAATATACAATTTAGAGCTTGGTTGTTTGCAGCTTGTGAATTATTCAAATGTATTTGTGCTATGGGCCTGGGTCTAGCGGGGGCGAGGAGGCGGCTGTGCATACAAATTGAAATATTATGTCAGTATATGAAAGGATGGGAGAAGGCGCTGATCAGGCCAACTTAAACATTTGTACCAGCGAACAAAAACAAGACGTTTGCTCATGTGCAGAGTTTAGACCTGGAAGGTTGTGATCCACTAACGAGGAGAGTCCAGAACAATCAGCCATTATTCAAGAGAGGAAATTCTTCTTGCATTTTACTTTGTTACTAACTGAGACTACTCATGCCAACTAGGGAGGCATCGGCACCACTTTTAAAATTTACAGTACAAATCTGAGTACCACCCTTTAGCCACTCACCGATACCGAGTAACATGGTTTTTGGCAGAAGTTGGTGTTTTGGGTGTTTTGGGCGGCGGTGGCGGGGTGGTGGTGGGGGTGGGGGCGGTGGTGGGGGTTGGGGTTGGGGGTTGCTTCTTAAGAGTAATATATTTACTTTTCTCATTTCACTTTCTTATTGGAAGTGAAAATTCCTCCTCTCTGCTACAGCATTTGAACGCATGAGGATGAGTCAGAGCATTACGAACCAATCAGAGGCCGCCTTTCTAAAGGTATAGACCACATGGTATTAATTGACCAATCATGTTGCTCCTTACTGAGCGTAATACAAAACCAGAAGTCAGTTGTGCGTTGTCCAAACGAGCCAATAATTCTCTCTATTTCGGAGAAAAAATACGAATTTGGGCAAAATTAGACAGTGAGAAGTAGTGATGGACATTATACACATATATTAGACGCTTTGAGAAACACGTCCGCTACTTTTTCAGGCCGACTTTTCCGAAAATTGACCGTCCAAATGATGGCTGGACGGCTCGCTGCCTAAAACCATGATGAGTATTTAATAAAGGCTTAATTCATACTCTATATGAGAAACTGGACAAGTCACTGAAACCCCTTGAAGAGAAGCTCCTCAAAAAGGTAAAGTTAAATTCAATCTTCATTTAATCGAATAAGTTCATTCAACAATTACACTTGTATTTCTCAGTATTTAGTCACTGTATTTAAGGTAAATGTGATTTATCGTAACTGTAATTCAGTAAAGTGATGCAGTTAGGCTTTGTTTGTTGTGACCCAACAGCCTCAGCTGCTCACAGAGCGTGTCTTCGCATTTACACTCAGTGAAACAGACTACAGCACAATCTGAACCCTAAACTGAGGACCGTGTTTAGGAACAGTCTTTATTTCATCCAAAATAGCAGAACATAGCCGGTATTAGAAATAACAAGGGCTTCTTGCGTCGCCAGCAATATTCTTAAAGCACCGCTGCATCTGATTGGTTCACCAGACCAGCACAAATCATCCCATTTAACAGCTCTGCCACCGGTGACATTTCTCTTACATGTAATGAGGACAGTGAGATTATCTCTAAATGTTCCATCAGGTTTTTCATATGGCCGAATCGGGACATTTATTTACTAAAATTGCATTTCTGTGGCAGTCCGAGGTCTGGCTGCAGGCGGCATAACAAGCTCCGCTGGTGTGGCACATGCCCGTCCTGGGACTCCAATTACTGAGCATCTCGGAGAATAGCTGACATCCGTCTGTCTTTGTCTCCTCAACGTTCAGTTAAATTTAATTGGCCACTGCATTTCCTCATTTTAAACCAAAAATGGAGGAAATCTGATTCATTATTTTGTCTCTAGAAATCTCCTTGGCGATGTGTGGTAGAAATTCAAGTTGCATTTGTTTTGAATGTGTGGGATGAGCAGCACGGCCGAGTAAATGGGTTTTGTCTTCGGCACTAAAACTGATGATTTTAGCAGTTTTGTAAGTTTATTCTGTGCTACAATATGTGATCCGGAATGTAGAAACGGGTAGTTTGGCGACACAATGTCCACTGAAAAAGTGACCACCACCGTGAACTACTTCAATATGTAACATTAACAGTGTTTTTCTTTAAGTCAGGTCAAACTTATGGCGCTTTTCCACTAGTTCCAACTGGACTTGATCCGACTTCGATGTTTTTCCACTACGTGTTAGTACCTGCTACCAGGTACTTTCCTGGTTCCTCCTTGGCCGAGGTTCCCAGCGAGCTGAAGCCAGTAGAAAACGTGACGCCGGCAGACTGCAGCCGCTGATTAGCCGACGCGTCAAAGATGAGTAAGAAGGCAGCTTGCTGCCAGGCCATTTTTTAAAACCCGATCACAACCAGAACGCTCACAAACAGAGATGAAGCTCAGAAATCAACCAGTGGAGCAGCGAAGAGCTGCAGGCGTTTCAGGAGCTCGACGGAGCAACACGCTACGAGGATCAGGATGTTTCTGAGCCACGGATACCACCTGTGTTTCGGATTATCCGGTTTCCCTGTTAACTGCTGACCGGCTTCCTCAAGTGTCCCGTGCCCCAGCAGATGTTGAATAAAATCCTGACCAAAATCTGTAGCTGTCTTGGTGAACGCCGTTTAAACTTTAATGAAACGTGGTTAAAGTATTGGAGCGTTTGTTTGTCTTTTTTTAACATCAGCTGCTCGTGGCAAAAGTCACCAGTTAACAGGGGTCCCAGTTAAACCAAAACACCGGACTGTGAAGCTTGTCCTTATATGATCGTCACAATGCACGTTTTGTAATTATTAATAAATATATAAAAATACAATTTAACTCATTATTTGAGCTGATATCCAATGCATGTTCACTCCACATCAGGAGATACAGATTCTATCGGCAGTGATTTCTTAGGCACAACCGGGAAAAGATCCAATGATGCCAAAAACGCTGCGGTCGTACCACTGTAATGGAAAACGAATGAAACCGAGGCAAATAGAGGCAAGACAAGGCAAGTCGGGAAAAGCGCCATTATTTTAATCAAGGCTCAGCTCAACCTGGCACAAGTTTACTCCATAACCTTTTCAAGTGAAAACAGAAAACTTCAGTAGCGTTTCTGGTCTGTTTACACGTTACGTTGCTCAGACCCACTGAAAACACAACCTTTGGAAAACGGCACCCAAGGTGGAACTTTCTAAAAACGCTCCGTCTGCGTGGAAATGGGGGAAAACGTTTCTGAAACGCTGCTTACTGTCATGTGCAAGAATCGGTTTGATGTACATTTACATCTTCGTCTGGATCACATGTGGAGAACTTCTTTTGTTTTTTATTTTTTTACAAACCCAGTGAGTGGACCAACGCAAAGAAGAAAGACATTTTAAAGGTGATTCAACGATTACAGCGCTTGCATAAGTGGTTTTATTAAATAAAAAGAGCACCCACTAGTGGCCCTACAGGAAAACAACATTGTTTTCAGTTGTTTCTGTGTAAACGGATCGTTTTCAAAACCGCTAATGTGACATTTTTCTGAAACAACATTGAGGCTAATAGCAGAGGGGACCTGCGATTCAAAAATGAGTGGAGGAGAAATAATCTACCTGCAATCCACATATTAAACCCAACAAACACTTGGAACGGCTCAGGCTTCAGAATGAGACGAGTTGAGCAACAAGAACCAGGACGTAGATCTCTCCATATCGTTCCTTCACATACTTCTGAGGTCTGTGGGAGATTGTTTGTTACATGAATGAAAAGTACAATCAGCTGTTTGTTTGTGGCATTGCTTGATTAAAAAAAATTCAAGAACTGATCCACCAAACATGAACTTTCCTTCGTTTAGTCAGAATGTAGGTAAGTACTTTCCATTCAGTTCACAAACAGAGTTGGAGCGGCGGTGAAACAGGGGGGCAGGAAGTCTATTACAGAGAGAGGAACGATTGAGTGAGCACATATCTGTTTGAATGTACAGAGAGTACATCCTCATGGTGTATAACTATTTCTAATTCTGTGGTTCTTTAAAGAAACCTCTTATATACTGTATCTTCAAGACTGTGGCTGCTGGTTTCACTTCAGGCTGTGGACATGGAGAAATCTGAGAGCTAATCAATGTATGTAGTTTAAGACGCAGAACAAATCCCCACCTATTCTCTGCCAGGAATTCTCCTACATGTTTTTTTTTTTAGAGGTATTAACTGAATCACTGCACACACTTAAGCTGTTTTCACGTCGCCTCTCATTGAGCTTTCCTGGATGTCCACTGAAGAAGTGGCTCGTGATGTTGCTTATAAACTTGGGAGTTTTAATGCTAAATTGATCTCGGTTGCGCAATAAGGAGAAGCCTCCCATGTACGTGTTGACGCTTGAATTATTTATGATTTTCGCTCCACAGTTCGCCTGCCTTCTCGTTAACGGGGCTGGAAATGAGTTTGCTGAAAACTGGCCAAAGTGAGAGCCCCCCTCTCGGCTTACGGAACACAGAGCATTAAAGTGAATCACAGCAGACAGCTGGGGCCGCCCTTTATGGTAATGCACCCTCTACAATTACTGCTTCGACCTTCGCCTGCGAAGAAAAATGGGGAGACGTCCACTTAGCGGCCCTTTCAAACACTTAGTGGCAGACATGTTGGGCAGCGGGAGAACCTTTCGCCTGACATTGACTCTTGTTTAGAGGAGACACAGACGATATTAGAGAGGTGACAGGGTGACAGATGAGATGCATCTGTCAACCTACAGAGAACAACTGGGCCTGAACACATCCAGCAAGAGCAGGAACAGGCTGAAGGAACAGAATGAAGGAACATGCTGAAGGAACAGGCTGCAGGAACAGGCTGCAGGAACAGAATGAAGGAACAGGCTGCAGGAACAGGCTGCAGGAACAGGCTGAAGGAACAGGCTGCAGGAACAGAATGAAGGAACAGGCTGCAGGAACAGGCTGCAGGAACAGGCTGAAGGAACAGGCTGCAGGACCAGAATGAAGGAACAGGCTGAAGGAACAGACTGAAGGAACAGGGTGCAGGAACAGGCTGAAGGAACAGGCTGAAGGAACAGACTGAAGGAACAGGCCACGGGAAGGAATCTGTGTCCACCAGAACTACAGCCATGTTCCCGATGATGTTCTAACAAATCAAAACTCATGATTTATTGCCCCTCAGATTGATGTTACATGACAGTTTAATCTTTAATTGTGTCTGTGTGAACTGTGTTTATGATCAATTAAATTCTATAGAAAATATTCATGAAATTGAAATGAATTCCAAACTTATATATTTATCTTGTGTGTATAGGTTAACAGATAGCAGAGAGTTTCCTCCTTTAAGCCTGGATCTGCAGGTTTCTCCCTGTTAAAAGGTGTTTTTTTTTTCTTTCCAACATCTCCTCTACTTGCTCAAGTGGAATTGTTGGGTTTTTTCTCTGTAAAAGTGCCTTTAAATGTCTGTGACGTATTTGACTCTATAGAAATTATATTAAATAATATTTTGATCTGTACCAAACGATGACCAAAATTATTCCATATATGTTACCTTCCGTTCTCTTCCTGTAAAACAGTTTTACCAGTCGCATTTGTAGTTTTTCTTATTTTCTGTTGTAACTGTTTCATATAATTTGGATATACACTTTTTATTTTGAGGAACATTTGCTGGAATATAGTAAATACACTTGAATATACAATTAATTAGCCTAATGCTGGGATTTTTTAAGGTTTTGGACCGCTGACTGCAGTTTTACATTGTTTCTGAGCGTCTTATTGATGCAATCGATAGTTAGTGGACCTCTAATAGTGGGAACTACTCATTCTTTAATTACATCTGAAATCATACATTTGTCCACAAATGTTGTCGGGATATTGATTATTTCTTTTTTTTTCACTCTGCAGGTTGACTAATTCCACACCATGATGATACGCCACCACCATCCCCTGTATACGTCCTCTGGAGGAGAATCACATTCAGCTGACATTGTATGGAACAGAAAACCTCAATCTGATGTCAATCAAAACATATTTCCTGCAGGTAACACAAGCCGATCCAGAAAGAGGCAGAATATCCTTCCAAGCTTCATGTAAAAACATGAAAACCATGTTGTGATGCTTCAAGGTTTCCCCACATCTGTATAAGCTGCTCATGACTCATGTATGGAACAACTCAGCACTGCAGCATGCGAGACTCTCCCACTTCTACAAAGTGTGTTGTTGGCCCACGTGCATCTGTGATCGGAGAGGCGCCGCATGCCTCTTTCATCCGCCTGCAGAGGTTAAAAATAGAAAAAGGCCACCGGGCAGATTATCTGGGCCTGAATGTGATGGTCCGGCTGTGTCAAGCTGCGATTACCAGGTGAGCGCTCTCTGTCCAGCAACACAAACTAGTTAAAAGGGGAAAGATAGAGTGCGGTGCTCCTTATGGCTTTCTTAGTGTGGAGCTTTGTGTTGAAGTGTTCTTGGTCTGTTATGTTTTCTATAAAAAATGTCATTCTTATCCGTTTACACCATAGGCCGTCCAAAACATCCTCCAGCAGAGAGGCGGAGCTCATGCTGTGGTTTGTGTTCGCCAGCAACCTGGAAGCCAACCTGGTGAATGTACAGTACAGATTCCTGCACCGCCAGTCGACGGCAAGGCCGAGGAAGTGAAAACTTACCTTTTATTCTCAAGCTCTGTGGGATCCCGTCCTGCAGGAACAGAGAAAAGAGAAGCATTTAGATGACAGAATCAGAAATGTTAAAGAAACATATTATTTGAAAACATTTAATCAACATGCATCATAGACAATACATTCTTTTGATCAGTGATTTAATGATCATAATTTATCATCATCATCGATGATGATGATGATGATGATGATGATGATGATGATGATGATGATGATGATGATGCATCTTCAATTCCACTTTTCATTTCTAATATCTCAAAGTGCAAAGTACAAAACCGATTTAACTCAGCTTAAAGCGAGGCGATAGCGGCGAGCGACAGAGAGAAAGTTGGTGTTCAGGGTTTTTGGGAATTTTCATTTTTATGAACACATTTTTTAAATAGAGGGTAAAACAATAAGCTAGCTTTTAGAAATGTTAATTTTAGAAGACAACTCATTGTGAATTATTCTCATTATGACAAAACGACATAAGCTTCAGTGTAGAACCATCGCTGTTGCAGTTTTAACCGTTGCAGATTATGTGTGATGTTAATGAAAGCATCAAACCAGCACATAAAGAGTTTAGTCTTTTATTGACGGCGGATCATCAGCCAGTGAAAAGGCTATTTTTTCAACTCACCACCCAGTCTGGGAGGATTTCTAACATGATGCTGTCTGAAAGGTGACGTACAGGAAATACATTTAAAGCGACCTTCTCTATGCTTATAGTTTGTGCTTGATTGACATTATACTTATCATGACATGTCATTATTATGTCATTTACTCCGTTTCTGCCTGATTTCAGTCATTGTGTTTCATTTAAAATGCTGCTGCATTCCTATTAAGATTTCTCGTTCTTTACTCAGGGTTTTTTGACTTCATGAAGGAAAGACACTTCTGTTGTGCCTCTTTTTCATCTCTTCAGAATTTGTTTAAATCTTTGAGGTTCTTTCTATCATCATTTAAAATGTCTCTTTTATCCAAATGTTGTCACTCTCTTTGCAATGAAGGGTCTCTACTGTATAAACCAGGTCACATTCCTGCTCACATCAAACCAACATCTACATAAAAACAATGATGGTTCCATCCATCTTCTCCCTCTTATCCATTTCCGGGTCGCGGGGGTGTCAGTCTGAGCACCGTCACCAGATCACATCGCACCAATTAAGAACGTTCCTGCAGGTGGTGAGCCCACAGGAAGGTGGCGCCCGGCGAGGGACATGAACCCTCTACCCTGAGATTGTGAGTCTCGTGCTCTACCAACTGAGCTAGCCGGGGCTACTGGGTCCACTGAAAACTAAATCACAGTGTGGAGACGTGTAAGAGGAGCACATACCTACAATCCTCCTGGTAGCTCCACTTCAAAATCAACATTGTGATCACAGTTGTGGAAAACACTGCTATCAGGACTACTATTGTTAATATCTGCTCTCTAAAAAAACACGAATGAAGAGCTATGAATATTGCATTTCTCCACAGTGAAATCTGCAGATAGTGAAATCTCTTTCTCTTTCCACCAACTGGAGCTGGGTGGTGTTATGCCAACGATGCATTATGCAACAGGTCTACAGTCAATAATGAACAGCAGTCCATGACTGCTGACTGAAAATAGCAGCTTACCCAATGCCTTCATGTGCACAGCCAAGATCAACACTGGAGAATTTTCCCCTAGCATTTGTTCAACATATGTATTTGATCATTTATTAGGTGACGCAGGGTATTGAAACAAAGCTATGTGCTGTCGGAGAGATGTTGCTTTTATTTTGAGTGAACATATTAGTCAGAACTTTGGTTTTTATATATATATATGGTTTTTTTTTTTCATGTAGATTTTACTGAATCAGTTTATATTCAATCTAGCAGGTTCAAATCCTGACCGATAACACTCCTTTCCTCCTGAGCTGACATTAAATCCAGCTTCCAGTGCACTGCAGCTGAAAACTGACAAGAAAATAGCTCCATGCCAATAACAGTGACGCCGGCCTTTAGGTTAGGCATCGCTTATAAAAACACCGTGTTAGAACCTCAATGTGTACAATCTGAGTAACACTGTGAACAAACACGGTGGCAGCTGTGGATTTACCTCCTGCAGGTTATATCATCCTAATAGGCAATAAGTTATCTGTGCAATTGGTTCATATATAAGAACGGTTTCTGGAGCGGTGCGGTACGGCAGTGGTTGGTACAGTCGCCTCACACCATGACGCTTCCACACTCTGAACTGTCCAATCAGACTTGTCCACCTTGGCCTGGGTGGCTTCTTCACTTTCTCACGCCATCTGAAGACGTGCTTGTTGGATTGATCAGCGAATCAAGAGATCGAAGCTGTGAGTGTGTGACTGTCTGACTGTGATGGATTGGAAACCTTCAGGTGTGCCTCACCTTCCACCCTGAGATCAGACCAGACAGGCTCAAACATCTCACATGTTGATAGATATGCTGATAATCAAACAAGGGACTCACCGAAACCACTTCTTTAAAGTATGAGTACTAACCTTTAGCTACTTGCTGATACCGAGTACCAATATGAAAACTTATTAAAAGCCATAAAGCCAAATTAATTTTCTATGTGCAAATGATATGCAAAAGCTATTCGTCACCACAAACCACCTTCAACAGCCTTGCAGGCACTGCACTAATCGTACAGTGTATGTTTAGCATGTAGCATCGCTGGTGTGTGAGCCCTTAAACTCTTTAGCATGTAGCATTTAGCACGGCTCGGTGCTACTGGATCCACTGAGCAGTTAATCTACTGAGCGACATCAGGCTAACTGCTGCTGATTAAGTTCCTGCTGTTGTACGAACTATCTTCCTCCTCCTCTTGAGATTTCGTCAGAACATAATTTACAGACCGTCTTACTTTTGTCTGTCTCGTTAATATTAAAGTATCTCCAGATGGCGGACCTGCAGGTTGTATCAGGGATCTTTGTATGAGTACTACCTCTAGACTCAATACTCAGTGCATCCCTAAATCAAAGTTCATCAAGGCTAGACTAACCTAGAACAATATATACTAGAATCAGAAGTTGTCAAGATGAAGCACAAAGTTAAACATTGAAAACAAAACGGGACCAATGGTTGTTGAGATCCAGTTTGACCAACCACTGACATGTTAAAGATAAATCTCATTGTCTCGTGGAGGACAGAAGATTAAAAAAAACAACCTTAATTGCTCGGCTGTTTCACACAACACATGTGACGAGTTAACCCAGTGAGCACAAATCACAGAAAACACCTGTGGCTCTCTGACATTCTTTGTCTTCCCCCATCACCACCCTCAATGGGAGCTGACATTTAGAGTTGCTCCACAGGTAGGGAAGATATCAAATTGTCTATTTGCATACGGCAGACAGCGTTCACACTTCATTTGTTTGAAGAGAGCGATTTCTCCCCTGAGGGCGGCTGGCAGGCCTGTTTCTTCTGCCCCGAGACTCTGGGGACGCTGAAGCACCCAGCTGTACAACTCCTGCTTCATCTGCCCCTGTCACAGCTAGCTGGCTGACCGCCCACATCCATCTCTCTTCTTCTTCCTCCTGCTCCTCCTCCTCCTCGCTCTCTCCTGCTTCACATCTCCCAGACCTCGCTCGTCCACACCACCGACTCCCGAGTACACTTCAACTTGTAACACAGAACTGCAGATTGCAGTGTGACAAGCAAGTGGAGTACAGAATCTTCCGCCTCGTTTGCAAAGCTGTTTCTTGCCTATTGAGCCTTTTTCAGACCAGTGATGAAACGTGTCAAAACAAACTGGCATCTTAGTTCATTTTAACGTGAACTGCGGGTTTTACAAACGTTCATCTGCTGATGCAGAAGCTTCAGGACATAAAACACTCTGCATCTGTCAGGGTCGAGGTAAGGTCATCCAACAGTGGTGCAAAGCAAAAACAGATGCACGGAAATGCATATATTCCCAGAGTACTTCACACCTCATCCATTTAAAAAAAAAAAGAGAAAGAAAAGGAGACTCAATATGCTGACAAGCTCTCTTTTTTCCGATGTATGCTTTTTTGTTGTTGTCTTAAACCTATACATCACTGGAGGGTTGCACACAGCAGTGCCAACACACTGCTGACCATAAAACAAAAGGCAAAGGAAAAGCTCCCCTGGTGGCAGGTTGCAAAACAGCTCCTAACTGAAGCTGCGTCTCTGTTAGTGACTGAGAAATGAGCCTAACCAGCACATGAAGCTACATCTGTAGTGTTTTAATTATTCCTAATAAACCATCTTATAAGTTTTGGTCATTTTGGAGTTGAAAACTACACTTAACTATCGGTAATCCTGCAGGAGAATTAGGGCCACCTGTCTGTTATCTGACCAGTGATTGTGTTTTGATTATGTTAAGACGTGTTTGGCTGGTAGTGTTAGCATGACGGGAATGAAGGCCTTTATCCAGCGTGATTGCTCGTTGTTTAATTTGACAAGTCATGATGAAAGATGATTAAATGTTGAATAAAGGGAAAGTTTAAATCAGGGGTGTCAAACCACGTTGCTCGAGGGCCGGCCACCGCATCTTTCAAATCTAACACAGCAGGTTACTAAGTGCAAAGTGCAAAGTGAAGCTTGATGATGACATCCACATTAATTTGAAGTATAAAGAGCAGCAGTTTGACACTCGTGGTTGAACTATTTTAATATTGAAACAACATACATAGAAATAAATGGTCTTTTAAATGTAGTAAAGGTTAGAAAAACGTATATAGTATATATATAGTATAACTGGTACTACAGCTGCAGGCTGTTTATAAAGACTAAAGTCAACATAAGCTTTTTAACAACAATATACTTTAAGGTTATCAAGCATTCAAGAGCCATGTACTGCAGTGGATGGTGCTTTCACCTCACAGCAAGATCATCACTGGCAGTGGCACCACCAGGATTCAATTTCACAGTATACACAGATCCCCTAACCCCCCCACCCATCCACCATCCATTGGTAGTGACGATCATCACTCTCGACTTGCCCGCAGTATTTAATTATTTCTTCGGCCGTAAACCCTCCTGTTGTTTACATACAGCTCTTTGCGCTCACTGGTTGATTTGTTAACTGGGCTTATTGAAACGTCGGCACGCGGCAAAACAACACTGTCTTTTAACGAGGTGCAGACGCTCCTCTCAGTAACGGGAGGGGCGGACCTTCAGCAGGAGCTGGACGCTGCTGTTCACAATGAGAAAGTTACAGTCACCTGGTTCAGCACCCTGGACAGCTGCCAGAGCAGGAACTGGATGTGGGAATTTGATGCATTTGAACCAGCGACATGTAGGTCCCACTTCCACACGTTCAAAAAAATTGTGTGCACAGGATACCGGCTGGTGGAGCCACTGATCACTGGTTTCCTGTCTTGTCTGTTTCCTGTTTTATTCTGTCGCTGTTTCAGGCTGCTTGACTTCCCGTCCACGTGTCTGATTACTGTTCACTCCCCTGATGTGTTTCAACTGTGACACATTTTGGGCTTCAGTGTGTCGTGTTGCCAGTTGGCCTTCGTTTCTTTGATTCTCCATTTGTTTGGTTCCTAGTTCTTCATTTCCGACCTGCTAGCTTTTCGACTCTGATTCTGTCCGGCTCTCAAGAGATTGATTAGTTCTGAGTTCATCTGCATGACAACATCTCTGCCTAAAGCAAACCCCCATCCCATTCATTTTACCCCGCTTCTCCGTTTCCGGGTCACGGGGGTGTCAGTCTGAGCACCGTCACCCAGATCACATTGCACTCATTAAGAACCTTCCTGCAGGTGGTGAGCCCACGGGAAGGTGGCGCCCAGCGTGGGACATGAACCCTCTACCTTGAGATTGAGAGTCTCATGCTCTACCAACTGAGCTAGCCAGGGCACCCTAAAGCGAACTCCGCCTCCATTTCCCTGAGCTCTATAATAAAGACATTTCCTCTGGTGACTTGGGTTTCTTCCACAGATCCTACATTTCAGGTTAATGGGTGTCTTTAAAATTGTTTCTACATATGAATGAGTGTTTGTTTTTGCCACTGATGGACCTGTCCAGGTTGTAACCTGCTCTTTCTCCAAATTCAGCTGAGATCAGCTTTAGTGCCCTGCGACGGTGATGTGTATCTCGCTGCAAAGAAGATGATTGTAGAGAGTGTGAGTTTATGGTGAACTGCATGAGTTTCACTCAAAATACTGGAGTTGCTAGCTCTGCTTTATTGATTTTAGTGTGCACACGTGCGGCAATGCAAAAAGTCTTGCTATCAATAAGTAAGAGCTCAAGTAAATAAGGCAAGGTCAAACAAGTGTGGAGCGGAGGGGCTTTGAAAAGCGCAGGTCAGCTCCTGCACGGACGTGGACACCTTGTTATTGTTGTAGCCGGCCGGCTGCTTGCAGCATCTGCCTGTGAAGCCTCTGTGGAGACGAAGCAGACGCTGGTTACCTCAGCCTTGGGCGCGCTGCCATTTGAAGGTAGACAGCTCATCAAGATGAGTGACAAGGTTTGAGGTTAAACCGACCGGGGGTGGGGGTGGGGGGGGTGGACTGACAGTAGTCACATATAAGCCAAATATTTGCTGGTACAGCTTTAAGTAGTGCGACTGTACATCAAGCTGTTTATGTATTTTATGATTGAGTCTTTTCTCATCGCTGCCTGTTTGATTCCCCCCTCCTCCCCTCCTCCCCCTCTTCCCCCTCATCCCCTCCTCCCCCTCCCTGTCTGTCTGTCTCTCACTCTGTTTATCCCCTGTTAATCTAGATTTGCCATGTGGCCAGCCCAGCGCTGGATGGATTGGGCTTTGCCTCACAGTTGTCCTTGCCTCCATTTTGTTTGTCCTGACATAACAGCTTGATGTCAAAGTGACCAACTCTCAGAAAATTGCTTTTGTCCCTCACGAGGCGGAAACCCGGCGGCCTCACCTCAAGTTTCACAAATTGCACATTGAGCGTCTCCATCAATCTTCCGGTTAAACTCCTCATGTGAGACCTTGAGCGAAACTCCAGAGAATAACCCCGGATTGTTAAGTGAGACAAGCAGCGTCGCATCAAGTGGAACAACCAATAAAACCAATTCCAATTAGTGCTGGATTGAGGTGAACAGTATCAGTGTCCTGTGGCTGACCCGGTGCAGAGGATCTCACAGTGAATGTTTGAAACAATGCCATGGGAATTACACGTGAACCATGTGACCAGCTGTTTATGGCCGAGTGCCTGCTGGTGATTGAAGCCTTTGTGGGAAAAGCTTATGAGGTCGTATCCAGTCCTGTTTCCCTTGTCAAACACTGTCCGTCAAAGCACAGAGAAGACAAAGCAGCTCAGACTGGAGCGAAGCACAGCTCAACCCATGTGCACAACAGACATTTTACTTTTGCGACATTAAATTATATTTTTTTGTCATATTCATATTTATTGGATTTCACAAACCCAATACTGGCAACATGTGGCCTTTTGACTGTCGTTAGCGGGAAATTATCAAGGGAATTAAAATTAGTGTACATCATGCAATGCATCTGCTTTGTTTGTATTTCAGAGGATACTGCTTAATTTTTTTAAT
The DNA here is from genome assembly GCF_963383615.2 of Lipophrys pholis. Taxonomy (NCBI): domain Eukaryota; kingdom Metazoa; phylum Chordata; class Actinopteri; order Blenniiformes; family Blenniidae; genus Lipophrys; species Lipophrys pholis. Next base: position 1,967,102 of record NC_137629.1, on the reverse strand, counting down.
TGTACACAGTGTTGAAAGATCAGCAATAACCGTGTTAAACCATAGCGTCCCTTTTACATGACGTTCCAAGTGAAAACGTTTTAGTTTCAGAAAAGTTTGGTGTTTAGACGATGATCTACTTGTGTGCATGTGCAGAACATTTTACTGTATATTTATCGAATTTCAAGTTTTGATTTTATCAGTAAACGTGCCTTGAGATGTATTTAATATTATATAAATGAAATCAAACATAAGCTTTATTGTTGGATATTCGAACCAATACTGTATTCACATTGAGCAGAAGTGAGAAAACATTTAGAATTTCTTCTAAGCCCCTCCCCCTCGAGAAAATCAACCCACTGTACAGATTGATATTGCCCATGAAATATATATTTTTAAGAAAAAACTGCTTCTGTATGCGATCACTCGGCGGCATCGATAAGTGTATGACCTGCAACTTTCTGCAGTTCAGCCAATAGAAGAGAAAATACTGGAAGCAACAATAAGGCCAATGACATAATTTACAAAGACGACTCATAACGTGACATTTTCCTCCACGCAGCTGTAAATTTCCCCAGCATTTTCATGACAGGTAGATATATGAACGGACTTTACCGCCGTCCTCCCAGAAGACGAACCGTAATCGTATGCAGATGCTGTAATGACTTTCCTCTGAGATGTAATCACTCCGCCCGGCACACTCATTTCATTAGAGTGAAAAAGCACATACATCACTTTTGTAGCTTCTCGTCAAATTCTCGTTCCATGTATATATACATAACTGTAATTATTAAAGCCGCCGCGGCTCCAAACTAGAGACAAAGTCAGAACTAGTTAGCTTCCATCTCAGATGACATTTCATAGTCAATTTACTGTTTAACTTGAACATGTGCTAATGGTTAAAATACATGTTATATCACATCTACTTTGCACAGTGCAACAGAAAATAATATTATATATATATATATATTCATTCCTTGGGGAATGAGGGGATTCTCTGGAGCTTCTTGTTTTAACGATAAAGAAGATTCATAGGAAGAGATGCTTTCAATTCCTAATTAATGCTCTTAATTAAGGCACGTTGCATTCATGCACAGTCAGTTTTATGAGAAGAAAAACTGTAGTCCAGCTTAAGAGAAACAGTTATGTTCAGCCATGCAGGAGGTTTTGGTGGGAAATTATGAACAGTGTTGTTTTTGGCAGCAGCATCGGTCGGTAACTGATTACTAATATCTCATTAATAATGCAGTTATGTTGACTGCAGTAGTTTTATGTCAGTAGGCTTACAGTTATAAAACATGGAAACCTTTATAGACCTTCTGTTTCCTTCTTTGTTAGTGAGTTCACTGTAAACTTTAGGCCCCGATTACACAACAAAGCTTGAAGTGAAAAAACTAAATTTTTGTTTTTTTGTTCCAGAAACGTTTCATATTTGCACGGTTGAAAATATGAAACGTTTCTATGGAAAGAGACATTGTTACATGGACATTCGCATGGACAGATGACCGAATTGGATTGTTATTATGGACCGACAGTCATGTTGTCTAAAATGGGGCCTAAATATTCAGCGGACTGAGGTATTAACAAAAAACTTCTAGGTACAGTTTATTGCTGGATTCCTCCACAAAGGACTGAACGACATACGGAGAGCCCAACAGAAGGTTTAGAAAATAACAATGTGGACTGAAATCCGTCATCAGTTCTGTAGCTGCGGGTGATGAATCAGCTTCTTCTCTCCCGTATAAAACATCCGAGCCTGGCAGAAGTGTAGTTTCTGCAGTTTACTGACATGATTTTTTTTCTAGAAATTGAAGTTTAAATGTCTTTGCTTTCCAAACACACTCGATTTTAATGGTAGCAGTTGTCAGAGAGAGGCAGTAAGGCTGATAGCAGCAGACAGCACATTTGGAAAGCATCTCTGTGAATAAATCTTGTTCAAAAGGTCAGAATGTGTTTGACCATTGTGTGGATTTAACAGCAAAGTGCTGCTTGCAGCTTCTCACTCAACTCCGATGCAGCCCAATAACATTCCCACCATCTGCTGTCTCCGACTCGTTCTCTTTCTAATAACCTCTCACTCGACCCCCCTTCAGTACCACTGTCTTTGTTTTCCACTTCTAAACCCAACCGAGACAAATATAAAATCTAAATCTTGGAGTGAAAATGACAGATCAACCCGATATAAAGCCAAACTCACGATACCATTCCAATATTTCTGTCTCTGATCAGCGCTTATCGTGGATTTAGCCGGAAGAAAAAAGTGTCTATTTGTGAAGATAGTTGTGAAAGGGTTTATGCGGCGTGTGCACTGGAGGACAAAAATCTGACTGATTCCTCTGGACAAAATGCTTTGTTTCCCCTGGTCCGCCAAAACAGCCGGTTTCTCCCCCAGTCCGCCTTTAATTGATCCATGTCCGCGACTCTGGTGTCCAGGAACTGACACAGCAAAAGCCGAAAACGTGGGGATTAAAAATGGTACCTTGTTCCTTGAGATGCAGTGAGACAGGTTAATAAAACTGTTGGATGTAGCTGGAGGGGGTCTGCCCTTTATTTCTATTCAAGTACATCTTTTTCTTAAAAGGCTGGTGTGAAAAGCCACGCCAACATCTTCACTCCATTCAAAGCTCGTCTCTGCTCTGCTGTGCCTGGAATTAATCTGATGTTGTCGTTTGAAACGACAGTCTCTTGGCACAGAAGGAGGGATAATGATTCATCAAGTATTTTTTCAGCGGGCAGAGAAACAACCACCACGAGAGAGTCGTCAGCCGCAAGAAGGAGCGCCGCTGTAATTAGTTTCATACTTGGCAAAAAACACTGAGTCTTCCTGCTATGGACAGCAAATGGAAAAGGAAGGCGATCAATACCTTGTGTCGGAATCTCACGACAGGCCGATAGGGCGAGGACCCGAACTCCTCCTTGCTGGGCCTCCCGTCGGCGCCGAGCGCGAGGAGCCCCAACAGGAAGACTGCAGCCGACCACCATCTGGCCGTCTTCATTGGTCTTTTCCTGTCAAAAACCAAACAACAACAGTGAGGATTCCGCTCAAAACACTCTGGAAGCTCGATACCGGCGGGCCAACACAATACATCAAGTCTGCAGTAATTAGTGGCGACAAAGGGAACCGCAAAACTGTTGCCGGTTTAAAGTCAAGCTATCAATACATGCCCCACAGTCAGCGTGGAGATTAGATCTCCTTTTGAATCAATTATAAGGAAATAGATGTCATGAGAAAATCAAGATAAAAAAAGACAAACAGGCAATGTATTACGGCAATTAAAGTGAGGGCTTTGGATTAATTAGGCTGAGTATCTAAGTCAAGCAACTGAGATGTAGTTTAGATGGTATCATCCCAACAAGAGGCTCGAGGACATGCAGCCCAAAGATGCAAAAGAGAGAAGAAATTCAATTCTCACCCGCCAATACGACGGCTTTTTCTCAATTATTCATTACCCCTGTGCTCAAAACAAGTTTGACCTTTGCATGACATGAATTAAACAAGATAGTGTGTTGAAGGAGGGAAACATGCTTTGTGAGAATGTTGGTGTCACAGAAACATTCGTGATCAGCAGGTAGAGACAAGAAGAGCGTCTGCGCGAAGCACAACTCCTCGTCTTTATCTGCATTTATGCCCTGGCTTCTTTGTGCACATCCCCCCCCCCCCCCCCCATTGTGAGAAGGGGCTTTATAAATAAATTTGACTCAAGTTGACTTGTTGATTGTTGCGTGCAGTGCTCTGGAAGCCGTGTGAAGCCGCTGGAGTCTGCTCGTCATCCTCCGTCGCAGGCAGATGACTGACGGCGGGGCGGTGACCCCGCCTCCTTGTTCTCCCAGAGTGACAGCGAGTCAGACAACGGCGGCTCTGTTGTGGCAGCTCTGCTCGGCCCGAAGACCCGTCGCTACAGGTCAGGAGGTCAAACCAGCAGGGGCGGCATGTCAGCGCGACGTGCTGGACCAAGAGGGAACGCTCAAACTTTTATTTTTCCTGACTTCATGTGACTCCTGGTGCTTTCCTGAGCCGCTTGACATCTGAAGACGTCTGTACATTTATGTTGCATCGCTCCATTTTTTTTTTTTAAAGCTTTTTCTCCCTTTTGAACAGAAATAAACTGTTTCCTCTGAGCTCAGCGTGTCGTCATGATGGGAAGAACTTTATCTGAGAGAAGAGAGATCAACGTCTGAGGTGTGTCACAACTGAATTCAGGTTCAGCACATTTTCTTCCTTAAACTCCAACAACAGAAACTGTTCAACCCTCTAACCTTGTTCAAACTCAACACTGGATGGTCTATGAACACATGAAGCTCCCTGCAGTGCATTTAGACATAGTTAGTACCGCTCAATCTACTGATTCTCTTTACTCTTTATCGAAGGCAAGTCACAACCTGCACAAGTGATGTCATCTGTCACAGGAAAACACAGAGACACAACCACTCATGTCAACAGTCACACCCACATTCCACGTTACACGACAATGTCTCAAGTGAAAACGCTTCGTGTTTTCAATTTCATTCAAGACAGGTTCCAGGTTTAAACCGGAACATTTTGAAAATGATGTATATTTCCATGGAAACGGCATTAATGCTGAAAACAATGTAGTTTCCATGTTGGGCCACTAGTCGGAGCTGTTGTTTGTTTCTGTACTGAAACACACACACACACACACACACACACACACACACACACACACACACACACACACACACACACACACACACACACACACACACACACACACACACACACACAGCAGAGTACAACGGGCTCTAAACATTGACTCTGGAAGAACACGGACATTCTAGTTGACAGACGATTGAGTTGGATTGATTTTACGGTGACTGTCAAAATAAAAGTACCAAAAAGTAAAATCTTTCCTCCGTCAAGGCAGATAGAGAGTCGGTTGTTTTCAAAAAGTTGCTTTTTCAGTGGCTTTGTGTAAACGGACACCAAAAACACAAATTTTCCATTTTCACTTGAAAGCATTGCTCGTGGACGATGCAGTGAGCCAGAGAAGTCATACATACCAACCCAATAAACAATTTAACCATCTCCAGGTAATGTTCAGGTCAGAAGCCGACAGGTAAAGTCCTCTGTCGGTACCCGGGCTTCCTTCAGGGTGAATATTCCGCTTTTGTAGATTAAAAGCCTTGTCATGCCAGTCCATTAGTCAGTGCAGTGTTAAAAGTGCCCTGATCTACTTGACGGGGAGCTTTTGTTGTAAAGAATGAGTCTGTAAATCCAAATTAATTGTTGAAATGCTAATAAGGATCAACAGCCTCGGCAGCCCCTGCAGACAGATTGTCTCCACTCGGTCTTATGCGACACTGAAAGTCTCACTTATCGCCTCCTTAAAATGAACATATTCATTCTGCATGCATGTCTAAGCTCTCCAGTCCTCCAGGTAGAGACCCTGCCAGCAGCAGCTGCTGCTCCACTTCTCTCCAAAGCCGACTTCTAGCCACTCTGGCTGGATTACCATATATCGGCTCGCACAATCAATCACCTCCTTCCCAATGTCCCAGTGTTAAATGGGTTATTAATGGACTAACTTTTGCAGGATGCTGTGTCAGAAACCGAGACATATGCACACTTTTAGGAAGTTTAACTGCATCACACAGCTCGTCGAGGACATTCGGGTCGTTATGATCAGTCAGAAATGTAAAACGGGTAACGGGTAGCTTTCCAGAGTGTCCTCCACTGACTTTACAATCATGAGTAATCTTACTGGCAGCAGGGAAAATGTTCCAAACTGCTCGCTTTGCAAGCTGTGCAAACATTAACAAGCCTACTTTCTTTCTTCAAAAAGCAAAAACTACATTAAAAGTGACCGTAACAATTGTTAGTTCTTTAAAGCACCCACTCGGTAAAGTGCAGGCCTCATTCAGTCATTTAGTCTCTTCTTCTGATCTCTTCTGTTAATGGAGCTGCGAGGCATGGAGTTATGACACGAGGAAGGAGGTAAAGTGGGACGATCTGCACTCAACCTCGGGTCAGAGGGTTGATGGAACAAACATCTGGCTGACATTTAGAGTTCATCAATGTAAAGTTATCTCTTCTAGAGACTCTCTGAACAAAGCGCTTCATGCTCTGTCCATGTTGCTGCTTTAGTTTGGAGCTCAATGTCTTGGCGAAGGACATGCGACATGTGGACAGGAGGAGGTAACATGGCAGTGACACCAGAGGCAAAAGAAACGTCTGGCGTCTGAACTAAAACTGAGAAAATAAACTGTAGCATCAATACGTATATTAAGAGGAACATTGAAATGTGAAGAGAAAAAAACAATTCATCAGTCCAGTGCAGCGATTTAATACCTGGATGCTGTAGAAATAATAACTTAGGCCTCGTTTACACAACGAGAAAAGGGAAAATATCACTTTTGCGTTTTCGTTTCAGAAAAAAGGTTTGCCTTTACATGGAAACGGCAGAAACACTGAAACGCTGTTGTGAGCAGGACAGGCCTCGAGTTCACGCTGTGTTTTTTCTTTGTGTACTGAAGCCACACACACACACACACACACACATGCAGCAGAGAACAATCCGCTATAAACAAATGTCGCCTGGTGGACTTACAATTTCACCGTGTTATGCATGATTTTATAGTTTGGTTTTATTGTTTTTAATCGTGCTTTTATCTTCAATTGTTAAGTTTTATTTTTGTACTTCCTGCCGGGTGACACATTAACACTGGGAGAACACGGACATTCTAGCGGACAGACCATCAAGTTGGATTGATATTATGGTGACTGTCAAAATAAAACTACCCAGTTAGATTGTTATTGTGGTGACTGTCAGAATAAAACTAACAAGTTAGATTATTATTACGGTGACTTTCAAAATAAAGTACCAAGTTAGATAGTTATTACGGTGACTGTCAAAATAAAAGTACCAATTTGGATTGTTACTACGGTGACTGTCATAATAAAACCACCAAGTCCAGGAGAATCTGGACTGGGAGTCATGACACCACGGAGGAAACTTTGCTCTGATTGTCTCTACTGAGCATGTGCAGAACAAGTATTTACTACGGCCGTGGTGACCATGCACGGTCGCAGCACTTCTACTCAGGACGGAGTCCGAGCGTTTCTAGAAAGTGTTGCTTTCACTCATTTACATGACAACGGAGCTCAAGCATTTTTAAAAAGTTCCACCTTGGGAGCAGTTTTCAAGTTGTGTGTTGTCGTGTAAACAGACACCCACAACGCTACAAAAGTTCTGCTTTCTCACTTGAAATCTGTGTAAACAGGGCCTGAAGCTGAAAAAAGTTTTTCTATTCTAACTTTAATCTAACGTTGTGTGACTCTGCATAAATACAAGCCAGTGTTGTTGAGTAAAAGTTGCCAATCCTGAGTCGTATTCAGGTGGAGACTGGAAAGTTTTTTTTCCCGCGGACCCCCGTGAGGGTTTGTCTCGTGGTTTGAAATTCCCCCGAGCATGTCTGAGCTTTTGCATTGACTTTCAAATGAAGACTACCTATTTCCCACTATGTACCCAATGAATCATGTCCTGACACTCACAGCTACACTCCCCCACCTCCTCTTTCTACCTATTTCAGCGTTTTGTTCCCCATCCCATGCACTGGGCAAGCTAAAAACAGAAATCTCCAGTCGTCCCCCGCTGAACCACGCTGGGCGTTACCTGGATTAACGCAGTAATTTATTATCTGCTGTCACGCATGTTTGCCAAGTCATAACTCTGGAAAATGGAAATTCATAATTAAAAGCATGTCATACATTTTTCTGACAGAATGCATGATATTCCCTCCAGAAGGCCTTTCTGCAGGAACGCCGCCCACATAACGATTGTAAGCACGCTCGGACTAATTCTGACTTATTGCTGATAAGTCGCCAATTTACAGCTTTCTAATAGCAGCCAGCTTGTCTCCAATATAATTAAACACATCCCTTAAGAAATGAGAATTTCGGTGTTTGATGCTCCACTGGGAGAGACTTTCTTTTTTATGTGTGTGTCAAACAATGCAACATAAGAAACAGCAAAGTTCCAGATTTTTAACAAAGAAAATGTTCAGACTCCGGCATCAAAACAATGTTAAACGTTAGGATGACTTAAAATATTATAGCAACAACAGAAAGAGTCAATAGAGCCTCTCAGGACTGAAACTGGGTGAAGCTTCACCCCCATCGCAGAATTAAACTATTTATTTTTAACTTGACATTAGATCCACCTGACTACAAAGCATTCCGTCCACTCTGTATTCATTTCATCAATAAATCTCCTTGAAGTTTACGCATGCGGACCAACAGAGTAGTACCACATGTGACCATGAGGGGGCAGTGCAGAGATTACAAATGGTAAAATCCTAAGAAGCCAATCTAGCTGACCACTTGTAACGCAGCTCGTGATCAAAAGAATCAAATGTCTGTAATGTTGGTGTGTTTTTTCACTATTTCATTCTAAGTTCGAACATTTTTGGACTTAAAACCTGATGAAAATGTAATTCTGAATTTCTATGCGTCTCTGGTTTTGTGTTTTTCCCTCCTTAAGATGGTGGATTTGTGTGTGTGTGACAGTGTAAATTGCCTTTAGGACTTTCCCTTTACAGGGATAAGAGTAAATATTCATGGAACAACTTGTCTTGAATCGCAGAGTGGTGCGGTGGTGAAGTGGTTTGTGCTGCGAGTCACAGTAAGAAAACCAGGCTCACGTTGTGTCCGGGGATCATTCTGTGGGAATTCCAGCATCCTGGGACTATCTAAACAGTTATTATTTACAGTGAATTGTTATCTTTCCAGGTATTAATCCTCTCATGGACCTGTTAACCCTCATGACCTGTGACACTCTTCCATGAGTGGAGTCAAAAATGACCCCAATTAGAATCAATGCGTTTTTGCAACGAACTTAAGAAATGTCTTTCATTTTGTTGAAAGATGATGATTTTTAATGATATTATAGTGAACAAAAGATTGGTTTCATTCTTGACTTGCTCATTTATCACTTTTTCTAACATTTTGTTGATCACTATGCCGTAATTGGCGGACTTGCTCGGCCTATGCTGCTGAAACTTGGTCCTCTTGTCATCAACGCGCAGCATCAGTGAATCTCTTCAGATCCTCCAATTGACATGGTGTCCTAGGTTGGAAACACTGGGTTCTTGAGAGGACTCCTAAATATCCCAGTTCTTCTCACTTCCTGCCAGAATGGTCCATCCAATGACGGCCGTGAGCTCATCTTTGCTTACAATCTTACACTCATTCCTTTTGTCTGTTGCTGCTCGTTGTCCCTCCATGCTTCTGCATGGCAGCACCTCTTCAATTGAAATGTCAGTGATAAACAGCTTCAATGCATCTTTTGGGGAGAAAAACCAGGTGAAGTCTGGTATGTTAGCCTGACTGGGAGGGAACTGACCAGGAAGAGACACCATCACCCCCCCCCCCCACACACACACACCCCCACCACAACACACACACACACACACACACACACACACACAATAACAAACAATTGAATAATAGACTGAGCGTAAGAGTCAAATATAAAGCTAGATACCATTACAGTACTCATATTACTTTGTAGTTGGCTAATTAGAGCTACATTTTTAACTAAAACTAGACTGCGTCACAGAAAAGTCCTGGATGTGGAAAATAACTTCATAAATGAAGATAGTGCATGTTGTTGTGTGACAATGGCCTCCTGGGTGGTGAGCCTGCTGGCATCATGTGTAAGTGGGACAGTAAATGTTTCCTGACAGTCACAGTTGATAACAATTAATAGTTCCTGATTTTAACCCTTGATATTCCAGAGGAAATGCTCGGGGTCATTTTTGACCCTGCTTATAGAAAAGAGGGGCAGTGATACAAAAACTGCAAATAGTCTCATGTCACAAACATATTTCATGAGGAATACCTGGAATCTGAAAATATAGAACCTTTTCATTTGAAAGATTTTGAAGAATAACAACCCTTGGGCTCATTTTTGACTCCACTTATGCATCTAAGGTTTAAAGAAAGATGCTGCAGCTTCTAGGATGAAGCAGCAATAGAAGATGAATGGATAGATGGACAAACAATCTCATTTCAAGGTTCAATAAAAAGATTAATAACTGAACGTTGAATTAAAAAGCCGTTAGAATACATTTCACCAACCTGTTGAGCGCCACCAGCTGAATATAAAAGCTCAGTATGCTGGGAGTGTCACGTCTTCACAGCAGGTTCAAACCTCAGATTTCATCTGTTGCCCCATGTGATGAACACTGACCTCCACTTGTGGAGCCTTTGTCTAAAACAGCTGCCTGGAGACCGACAATCCAGAAAAAACCCACCAATTCAGCAGTGAGTGAGAGCTTTCTCCGCTCGCAGTGTGATAGCGTGAACAAACAAACACAGTTCACACCGATGACACAGCCGGGCTTGTGCCTGTTATTTCAAACTGACTGCTAAAAGGGGTCTCTGCTCCACACCTCCTGGCAAGTGTGCCAGCTGTGAACGGTGAGCACACACACACACACACACACACACACACACACACACACACACACACACACACACACACACACGTTTGTTATTGTCCATCCACTGAGCATGTGTTTAAAGAACTAATCACTACAGCGGTGATGCGCATGTGCAGTTGCAGCGTTTCCACCGTGTCGTCAGGATTTCCCAAAGAAATCCAGAAACCTCAGAAGCCCGCCAGAAATACTTCTGTTATGTTTTCTTGTTTTTCTTTAGTATCACTGGTGTCCTGGGTAACTTCATGGGTTTTTAAGGGATAGTTAAAAATGAGTCTGAGCTTCATCAACGGAAATTAAAAAAAAAGAAGAAGAAAAAGAAAAGAAAACACAACTTATAAGCACTGTTAACTCAATGCACAAAGTTCAACTTTTGCACTGAAAGTCTGCGGCTTCTGGTGATAAATTTCTTAGGTGAGGCTCTTCATTATTATTTGATTTCAGTCAGTGTTAACTTCATTTAAATACAATAAATGTTGCTGCTTTTGCTGCTTCTGCTGCTGCTGCTTTTTTTATTTAGCTTGTTTTTTATATTACACATAAAAGCAGCCCTCTGACATTTAAAAAGCCAACATCTCAGTGAAATGTGCTACTCCAGCAGTCAAACTGCAGGAAATGGTCAGTGGGTTAAAGATATTTCTCCAGCTTGATGGAGGCCACTTTTTGTACTGCCAGATATCCAATTTATGAAAAACATGTAAAGTCATCCTCCTGAAACATTCCTGTGCTCCCTTGATGGGCACAACACAATGAAACATAAGAGGCTATAACTTTGCTCAGCAAATAATTCAAACAAATAAAGCTGCATTGGCAATTTCTTTTCATATCAAGTTTATTCTGAGGATTCTTCATATGCCGTTTCTGAAACCTGCCAAGTGTTGAAATGACATTTGAAGCTTCATTCATCATTCTTCATGTGGCATAATTTTGTCAGGGAGCCTATCTCCCTTTATTTATCTTTCTCAAACTCCATTTCAGAGTCAGAAGAGGAAAACTAAACACTTTTACGTTTCTTGGATGTTATTTCTTTATTTTGCTGAGTAGGCACTAGTTTTTTCTTCTGCATTCACCACAGTTCAGAGTGAGCAGGTCATGCCATTTGAAAAGCAGCTTTGGGTCGAAGGAAGTCCAAACTGTACAACTCGTTCAGGCTTCAGTGCCTTGCTCAAGAGTTGCTTTTAGACTGTCATAATGACTCGACTTTACTCGACTTTTTACAGGGCTCATAATAGGGAAATCTCTCTTTCCAAAGGTTCTCCAGCAGTACTACTCGTCCCCATACCTGGACTAACGTCCCAGAAGTGAAGACAGTCTGTCCTCTCTCTCCCCGGCTTGTTTCAGGTTTTAAAAAGTGTGTTGCTCCAACCAGCCAATCAGAAATCAAACCCTATATAGTGTCATCGGGGGTTTAGCCAATCCCAATCAAGGTAGGCCCTCCCTTTGACTCCTCCCACAGTTTGGCAGCTCTGCTCTGGCACATGGCACCACGAGAGGAAGTACTTCCTCCTCTTCCAAAGATGAGCATGTGTGGGCGGAGCCAGTCCAGCTCACACAGACACAGCAGATTCTGAATGCAGCTCCTATGATCCAATATTCAAATTGAGGAAAATAAAGGAGGAGCTAGAAACCTAGAATACTGAAGGTTTCTGGAGCGACCAGACCAGGAGGAGGAGGAGAACAGGAGGAGGAGGAGAACAGGAGGAGGAGGTGAACAGGAGGAGGTGAACAGGAGGAGGTGAACAGGAGGAGGAGGAGAACAGGAGGAGGAGGAGAACAGGAGGAGGAGGAGGAGGAGAACAACTGGATGATGTGACCTTTTTAATGTATGAAGCCACTTTCTGATTCGCTTGCATATTATTGTTAATGATGTAGATAAGAAAACAGTATGGACTCAGAAGACAGTGTCGGTCACTGAGAGCCTAATATTTAAAGTTTGGATTAATCAATTCCATTTAAAAAGCAAAATAATTTCCCTTTTAATAAAATGTCCAATAATGATAGTGATACCTGATTTTTCAGAAAAGCACTAGAGTGGAAATCATCAAAAGGCCAAAAAATAGGCAGACGAGACAATAACACAGGTTTACAAAAAGTTTGATTTCATGTGTCTGTATAAAAAGTATGTAAGGATGTAGCTCACGTAGCACATTTGGCAGATTGCATTATTGATGCTGCTCCTTATTGTTTCTCTTTTACTCCGAAGCACTTCTTTTTGTTTACATGCAATTCAATTAAACTTTATTAAAATAATACCCAAATAATAACCAAATACAACACAGTCATTTCTCGGTGCTTTTAACAGAGAAAAGAGAAAAACCCAACAAATCCACATGAGCAGGAGATTTATTTGCGACTGTGGAAAGAAAAACCCCTCTAACAGGAAGAAACCTGCAGAAACCAGACTGAGAGGTGGAGGCTTTCTGCTGACCGGTTGGGGTGAGGGGATAGAGGAGAGGAAAAGATAGAATAGACAGAGGGGTAGATTGAGGGGGAGATACAAAACTTGGAAACCCACCCTGGTTTGGGTAGGGGAGGTAGCGAGAGAGGTTGAGAGAGAGGTCGGGGGGGGGGGGGGGGGGGGGTGACGCAGTCCTAACTGTAGCTTTAGTAAATAGAAAAGTCTTGAGTCTAGCCTTAGAAGAAGAGCCTGTTTCAGCCTCTCTAACTGAAACTGGGATCTGGTTCCACATCAGAGGAACCTGAAAGCTGAAAGCTCTGCCTCCGTTCTACTTTTAGAAAACCTAGGAACCTCCAGTAAGCCAGCACTCTGAGAACCAAGTGTTCTTCTGGGGAGATCTGGGACTAAGAGTTATTTAAGATATGATGGAGCCTGGTTGTTAAGAGAGTTCTAAATTAGAAGTTCTAGATTGAACAGGGAGCCAATGAAGCGAGGTTAGTATTGGAGTGAGGTGATCTCTGATGCTGGTTCTTGTCAGGACCCTGGCGGCAGCATTTTGAATCAGTTGAAGACTTTTTAAGCAGTTATTGTTTCACCCTGATAATAGGGAGTTACAATAGTTACTCTGGAAGTAACAAATGATGGATTACTTTTTCAGCATCACTCTGAGTCAGCATGTTTCTAATGTTGGAAATATTACGGAGGTGAAAAAAGGCAGTCCTTCAGTTTTGTTTAATGTGGGAGTTGAAGGATAAATCCTGGTCAAAAAGAACTCCCAGGTTCCTCACAGTGGTACTGGAGGACAAAGTAATACCATCTAGTGTTATTATATCTTTAGATCATTTCTCTCTCAGATGTTTTGGGCCAAATATAATAATTTCAGTTTTATCCGAGTTCAGAAGCAGAAAATGATGGCTCATCCAACCTTTATGTCTTCAAGACAAGCTTCTGGTTTAGAAAGTTGGTTATTATTGTCTGGTTTCATAGATAAATAGATTTGTGTGTCATCTGCATAACAATGGAAGTTCAATCAAGCATTATTTTCTTTCACGTTATTTTCCTACTGGCATTCTCTGTGGAGACCCGAGAAAGAAAATCGTCGAACAGATTAAACATATTTTCTGAGTCCATATGACAATAAATCTGAACTTGCATTGAGAAAAGTCTCAGACCATAAGAAACATTACAGACGTTGCAGCTGCAGAGACTCACGTTACTATCTACAGTATGAAATCATCACCCTAAAACTAATGTTTGTTGTTTATGGGTCAGATATGGAAACCAAATCATTTACTTTGAATATAACAAATATACCTGATGGGAGACAATGAGTTCATTGTTTGGTTGTTGGCAGCCTACGCCCTCATCTCTCTTGTTTCTGCTGTTTCCTGTCCGTGCAGCAGAGTGTGTCTGTCCACTGCCTCCTCTGCTGTTCCTCTTTCTCTGCCTCCCCTCCCTCCACTTCACACCTGCCATCTATCAAGCCAATGAAACGCTCACCTGCCTGCCTGCTCCAGTGTTTGGTAACAGCTCTGTCTGCGAAGACTCTGGCCCCGTTAACACGACGTTTCACGTGAAAACACATCATTTTTGATTTTCACTTGAAAACATTGTCACGTAACCTAAACATTTGTTTCATAATTGCTCATGAAATACTTGGTTGAATTATTACTTTAATCTTGTGATGCTACACCTGAAGTATGAATTGGTCAAGTAGTAAGTGCAAGTCGACTGTCATGCAGCCGTCTGCCACTAGTCGGAGCTACAGAGCTGTCAGACAGCCGTTTTCCTTACTCAACAATCTAGAACTTTAAAGCAGCGTGATGGGAAATTGAAGAAACCTGTAAAACAGCTCATCAGTATTTACAATGAAAATAGAAACAAGGAAGCATGAAGTCGCTCAGAAAATAGCTGCAAGAATTGCAGTGGAGCAATACACAGCCATATTTAACTCAAGTATTTGGATATTATCCTGCGGTAGCTGTACTAGCCACATTCAGTCCAGCAGGTTATCGTTTACCCAGAGACGCTGTAATCCCGTCCGGTCTGAGGAAATAACATCCCAACAATGATCCACAGAATCTGCCTTAGTTTAGCTTCGCTGAAAGTAAAGGCTTCAAGAAGTTAATAGAGCAGGAATACACCGTTTTTAAGAGTAATGTGAGTATTGTCCTATTGTGGACCACTCAACGAGTCTTTATTAAAACAGAAAGATCACTAATGAAAGCAGTTCAAACCCTCTTCGTGAAAAATAGGTACGAGTTGTGTTTAGTTGATGAAACAAACTGTATTAAAATAAAAACTATAAATCATAAATAAAATACACATAAAACTCGAGAAAGAGACATTTATTTTAAAGCCTTTTCTCTGTTTTTAGTAAGCGGGGATCATTTGTCTGTTTTTCCTTCCTTTGAAGTTGCATACTGTTGCACTTGAAAAAGAAAAAGTATGACAGTGAAATAAAGGTTTTGTGAAAACACTCTCGGCCTGTCATGTCATGTTATTAAGTTTCCGGCGTGATTCAGTGTTAAGAACTCCCCAGCTTATTTGTGTACCCGGCAGCTGACTGCATGTGAAACTGCAACACACAAACTTTCCTTTTCTTCCTCCTTCACGTCTAAAAAAGTGGCGTACGTACAGTGAAATTCAGAGCCGACTCCAGAGAGTTGTTCTGTTTCTGTCAACAAACAAACGGCCTCATATTTTAAAATCTGCTGCAAATGTTTAGTGACATGTAAACAACTGTTTCCAATCTGCTCTGTGTGTTATAAACATAAAAGCTCTGCTGGAGAGACTGGCTCTGCTTTTCTCTGCACATCACTGTTGGTTTAAGGCAATTTGCATGTGATGTTCAGAAGTGAGGAATCTGCACACGTTAGGATGAAAAACAGTGTCGGCGTCACACAAAACGAGCAGAATTCAGCTATGAAGGGTTAAAGTGACACTGTAATATCACTGCTCTTGGGGAAAAAAATAACATGGTTACAATCACATAAGCATCTGTGATGCTGTTATTACTTGTTGTTAATGCATAAGATGTTCTTTCTTCAGTCTGACTCCATTAGTCCAGCTGTCAGCTCTGACATTAGCATTAACACTAGAATGTCACTGCAATACTATCAATGCACTCGCAGCTTCCAAATAACATTATGGTGGGTCAAATGCTCCAGACAAACCTCCTGAACACCCTGACGAGACGAAGTCTATTCACATCATGATGTCCTGTAATACAAGCTGACACCCTCCATTCCACACCACAGAAGAAGACCTGCATAGTTTGGTTAGCTATGCTAACTGACGCAGATAAAACTACATATTTTGAGTTTCTTTGAAATTATTTGTCAGCAGTTTGACTTTATTTCATGTCTGTGCATGAAAACCCTGTTGAGTATTAAAAAAAGGCTGAAATTGCTGAAGTAATCAGTTTTGTTTTTAATTAAAGTGCAGCTATAATTGAGAGTAAAAGGGAACATTTTCTTCTCTAGCAATCCCACTATGATTTTCTATTCTTGTATTCTACTAGCTCAGGTTCAAGCTGCACTGTCGGTCAATCAATGAATTTGAGAAGTTGAGAATTTCCATAAATTTGTGAAGTGAAATTCATCCATTTGGGTCAGGGCTCATCATTACGGGGTGACAGTGTGTCTGGGAGTCAGGCCGGTTGAGGACGACTGATCCATGATGTATTTCCAGCCCAGCTGAACATGAGAGGAGACAGTGTGCAGCACATCTTAGCTTACAGTGCTGCTTCTTCCCAGTTTGCCCTGAAAACCATGTGATTTCCTACAGAGGCTTGTTGGAAATTATTTAAATTGTCAGTGAGGTCACTGGAGGATAAGTTCAGTCAGCAGATAAACGGCTCTGCGTTGGTCCCCCTCCTTCCCATCATATGCTTTAGCTGACACATCCCTGACGCCCTGTGGGCAGATCCCTTTAAGCACGCTCAGCGGTATTTCTGTGTACAGATCAATTTGGTTGGAGTGCCGTAGTTTGTCTCTGAGATATCTGCAGAACACTGGAGCATCTGCTCTGTGTCTGCTGCCACGAGTTCTCTGCCATGGCGTATCTTATTTGGCAGAATTATTGTGGAACTCCTCATACAGTGTATCTTCACACTCATGCATCCCCGGCAGCATTGTGTCCCGATAAAGGGCTCCTTCAAGTTCAAAGCACGTCCAAAACCACAGGCGACACTCTCTCCCTGAGGGGAGTGCCTCCGTTTGGTCCTTGTTCCTCCTTCGCAAATGATGGAAATGCATTGCCAGACTTTTAGATGGAGCCATTTCCAGCAACAAAAGCACAGAGGGACGATTTCCAATGTCATACATGTCTAAATGAGTATCTCATCTAGTATTCATGTTTTGTCCCTGCATGGTGTCTCTGCGCTTCGTTTTCAAGAATCTCCCACATCTCGTGACTGCTTTGTTATTATTTTGGTGCATCAAGGAAGCGTCTGCCGCCGCTGTGGTCCACATATTTGGAATGCACATAAAAAAGAAAGAGTGGAGGGCTCAAAGGGACGTGGTGAAAATATTTTGCATGAGGAGTTATAAAGCACTTCACGGCTCGTCTGCAGAATCTGGGGGAGTACAGATCTCAAACAGCTCCAGCAGACCGAGCTCCATCTCATCCTGCACGTCTGACTGAGAGAGCCAGTTAATAGATGGAAAAGTGGGTTCATAAAGACAGAGGCAGACATGAAGAGAGGGTGGAGGATGAAGAGAGGAGTGTGAGTTTCTCTTCTCAGACCAGCTAGAATAGGTGCGATGTTTGAAATGAAGGTGGAGAAATCTCTCGTCTCTCAGGATTCTCCCGCCAGGACAAACCTGGATGTTTTGACACTACAAGTTAAATGTGAGTTTGTTTGTCCTCTGCAAACTGGTCAGCAGTATAAAACAAGAGAATGGGCAGAATTAAAACCCACAAGGAAGCATATCAGGTCGTCCTGCTACACTATTCAGCATTTATGTCAGTGACACTAGCCTCAGTGCAGGTGACTCGCATTCACCTTTATGCTGATGACAGCATTATTTAGCGCAGTGGTTAGCGCTCTCGCCTCACAGCAAGAAGGTCGTTACACACTGTGTGGAGTTTGTATGTTCTCCCTGTGTGTGTGTGGGTTTCCTCCGGGTACTCCAGTTTCCTCCCACATTTCCAGAAACATGCACTGGGGGATCTGTAATGTGACTTCATGTAGAGGAGGTAAAGATTTATTCTCTAAATATTTATAGTGAAGACTTATTTTCCAACGCAGGCTCCAGTGAGTGCGTCCAACCTGACCTGCAAACCAAGACGAGGAAGTGAATCAGTTGTGAAGCTCCCAGATCAGATTCCCAACCTTCAGGAATGAAGCCATTATCAAAGCCTTTAAGATTCCTCAGCTCTCTCAGCTCCCCGATCCCCAAACTCTTCTATTCACTGTGAAAATCAACGCTGTTAATTACCTCGCTGATAACAGGCCCGTGTCGTGGCTATGAGGACGGGCTGCTAATTCATTAATGCTGCAATGTAGAAGAAACGTGGGATTGTTTGCAGTTAATTTCCAGAGCAGTGCATCTCACTGCGAAGCCCCGCGATCCGAGCTCTCTCAGCAAAACATGAAACAGCAGCAAGAACTGGAGAAATGATGAGACCAAACTGATGACTGTGTCTCTGGATCAGATTACGCAGAAAATCTACGAGTTCAGCTTGTTTTAGCTCTGGTTTTGATCGTCGCCAACTTCTGATGTTTGATTGGACACTCGCAGTGATGCCAGTAACGCATTAATTAGTAACGTGTTGCTCTCATATCACCATTTGTTTCAGTAAGAAGTAATCTCACGCGTTACTATTTCTAAACCAGTAATCAGATTAAAATTACTTGTCCAAATCACTGTGCGTTACTATTGTAGCGTCCCACAAGACGAGCTGTAAAGCCTCTTTATTATTAAACAGAACCGCCGCTCCTCCATTCTCCTCCAAACTGACGCAGACACACTGCACATGCATGCTGACACTGCACGCTCACCTGACCCGCCCCCTTCTCCACTCTCAGCCAATCACAAGTCACCCAAAAGGTAACGCAAAAGAATTAGATCCAACCATCTTCATCAACAAACCTTAACATTGCAATAAGCCCCCACCCTTTTTAAATCAATCAATCAATCAATGAAAGACTTTATTTGTCCACGGGAGGGGGGCAATTAAAGCTGCATAGAGCAGGCAGTGCAAATAAATAAAGAAATAGTGCAACAATAGACTACAACTACATCTCTGGGTAAATAAATACCAGTAATAGAAAAAATGTGATAATAAAACCGTGAGTCAGATATAAATACAACAAAGAATGAAGGTCAAAGGTCAAATTTGGTTCAGCAGGTGCAGGAGGCAGGGATCAGCAGAGTTTTTGACAAAACGGGTTGTAATTTTTACGTTCAGACGAAGGGGGTGTTGTCGGCAGCTGCTGAAAGTAACTAAAAAGTAACTTGTAATCTAACTTAGTTACTTTTTAAAACAAGTAATCGGTGAAGTAACTAAGTTACTTTTTAAAGGAGTAATCCGTAATCGGATGATTTTTTTAAAGTAACTGTGGCAACACTAGACACTCGCACTCAAAGATTTACTTCACTGTTTTAAATATCGTGAGCTTCAGTCAAACATGGATTATCAATTCATGCCACGAGACGAGGTCGAAATCAGAGCTTGCATGTACTCCCTGTGTTTGGGAGGTTTTCCTCAAATTAATAACTACGTTTAAAGTTTATTTCTTCAGCAGTAATGAAGAAAGTTACCCTACATGACTTACAGACATTTTATTTCGTGAAGCAAAAGGAAATGGTTTCTGTTTTCAGAGGTTCATTCTGCAGTTTTGGAGTTTCTCAGCGTCCAGAGGTCACACATCTTCTACCTTTGCGAGCCGATCCAACCACACGTGTAGTTTTCTGACGAGTTTTGAGTCCCGGTGTTTATTGTACCGTTTCAAGTCCTCCCACACGGCGACGGACACGCTGGCCAGAACCGTCCAGTTCTGTTTGTTTACAGCGAAGCTGTCGCAGCAGCTGGACACATAAAACACTTCACTTCCTGTGTGCCAGTGAATCTCTTCCAGAAGGAAACCAGGATAAAGCTGGAGCTCAGAACTGCACACATGAAAGGTGTCCTGAATGGACACAAACCTGTGATATCAGTCGACGGCACGGAGGAAAAACAGTTTCACTTGGCTGCATAAACCCTGTGTGAACCTGGAAGCTTGTTTTTGACCGACTGCAGGAATATTCGGCTTGTTTGCAGTTGAGATATTATGTTTGGCACTCTTCATGCTCCCAATGTAACAAAACAAAACTAAACTATAACAAAAAACACTGAAACAAAATCTGGCGAGGTTTCTACAAGTTATGAATATTTGTTTGGAAATCCAGAAAGTGCTATGTTAAAGTGACTCTGTGGTACCAAAACAAAGGTTGGAATTCAGATGCACCATCACTTTTACCCCACCGATACTGATAACCAATAACTTCCTGCTTCTATTAATATTTCTATATACACAGTCTGAGGTAAAGAAAAACTGGTCGAGTTTGAACATTTATTGCATACTGTAATAGCAATGTTTTGTTTGAGGTGGTGCATCGATATGACGCAGTAACGTGCACGACAACCGCAGGCAAACAAACAAACAAAATTCAGGCAATAATGGCAACAAAAGAAAAATCCAATATCGGTCATTTCTTTCTAATGTCAGGCCGATAATTATTGGGACCGAAAGTTATTGTGAATCCTTGCTAGAATGAAAGCAAAGTCTTTTTCTGCACCACAACTGTTAAAGTGGGGCAGTGTGTCAAGAAACACACAAGAAGTAACACACAGCAGGGAGGGAAGGTCTTAATGACGCGCCTCCACAATAATAT
The DNA here is from genome assembly GCF_963383615.2 of Lipophrys pholis. Lineage (NCBI taxonomy): Eukaryota > Metazoa > Chordata > Actinopteri > Blenniiformes > Blenniidae > Lipophrys > Lipophrys pholis. The sequence continues at coordinate 1,946,384 of NC_137629.1, read as the reverse complement.
AGAAAATATAGATAGAAACCCATGGATGTGAGAAACCTAATCAAATGAGACTCTTAAAACTAATACAAGTTATATTTCCATGAAGGTATATGTATTTACCATTAACGTGTAAAGCAGTTAAGAACTACAAAGTGGGATTATTTTATTTTATTTTATTTTATTTTATTTTATTTTATTTTATTTTATTTTATTTTATTTTATTTTATTTTATTTTATTTTATTTTCAGTAAATTGACTGAATGACAATCAAGAATAATGAAAAGAACAGCACTGAGACTAAGGTTGCTCCATTACTTTACTCCAAACAACAGATGGAAAGCTCATATCAGTGAAAAGTGAAGCTCACAGTTTGTTGGACGTGTGTGAGGTCTGTGTGTTATTGAAGGATCGATCATCCTCGGCGACCTCGGCGTCACCCGCCACTGGAGGCGACGCGATTGGAGGCGGCGATTACGGCGAGGCTGGAGGAGCAGCGGGTGAGGAACATATTGACTTCTGGTCCCAGAAACCCTGTTTGTGTGCAGGAAACACAATAAGCGGAGGTGGAGGTGCAGGATTGGAAGCTAAAGGCGGCTGGTAGTTTGATTCACTCTGCTGCTGCAGCGGCGGCTGCTGCATCAATTAGCTGGTCTCTCCACGCCGCCGCCCTTTGACGGATGGCGTGCTCCTTGACAGACGTGTCTGAGTGTTTCCAGGGTTTGTGGATCAGGACTATGAACTCCCTCGAGAGCTGAAACTCCTCAGACTGTACGCCTGTGCTGATATTCAATGCGCTGCAGTTATTGAACTTTTTGTTTGCGCTGCGGGAGCGGCGGCACAAAGATTGTTGCTGTGGCGGGTGTTTTTGCTTTTTTTATTGTCTGTTGGCTCGAGTTTTGATTACTTTTTAGAATTGCATGTTGTCTTTTTATCTATGATGCCAACTTGTGGAGAAAAGAAAGTTTGGCTCCTCTGACTCAGAGGTGTCGACACTACAAATGAATTCATTCTTATTCTCAAGTTCGGTGTTTTAAAGGTACATGCAGCTCGGAGGGGATCGCCTCCTGTCACACTGAGGTGTTTCAACTCTTCATCCTCTTCCCAAGAGATTAGAATTGTGGTTACAGGCAAAAATGTGAAGGCTGTTTTAAAAAGGAGTAAAAAATATTGCAGGATAACATTATTTTTTGCGATGCGTGTCGAGGCTCTAGTTTAAACTCTCGTTCCTCCGATGCACCAGTCGTGTGATGTTCAGATCTCACCTCAGCTCCTGTTCTGAACCTGCCGACTCAAACAGTCCAGAACAATATCATGACTTGGATCTATGGACGCACCGATACCGATACCCGTATCTGGTCCGATACTCCAAACAGTACTTGTACTCCCAGATCCGATCTGTCGAGTATTACGTGACGTCATCAGTCAGCAATGTCGCACGCAGGTATGCAGGAGAAGACGAGCGAAAGGGAGATTCTTTAATATTAATGAAAATGAAGAAAGTAAGCCAGGCTGTAAATGTTGTTTTTGCAAAATATCAAAGATAATTTGTACAACACCATCAACTTCATCACCATCAACTTCATCACCTGCAACTTCATCACCCTCAACTTCATCACCATCAACTTCATCACCATCAACTTCATCACCATCAACTTCATCACCTGCAACTCAATCACCTGCAGTTAGTTGATGTCACTCATAGTTTAACTGCTCAGCACATATCTCCAAGCCGAGCTACATGCTACGCGCTAAAGACTTTAAGGGCTCACACACCAGCGATGCTACATGCTACATGCTAAAGACAGTTATTTGATTGTGCCAGCTTGGTTTTGTACAAAAAACGCCTGGGAATTTATTGTACTTTTATCTAAAGTGTTCTTTGGATACATCTATTCATTGGTTTGTACATATAATAATTGGATATGCTCTCTAAGTTGTGAAAATGTTTCAATACACATGTTTGTGGCTCTCAATAAAGTTTTTCCTAATTGAATTTTGTAGGCTTTTTTTGTAGTTTTAGGTCCAATGTGTTCAGCCAGTATTTCAAAACGAGTAAATAATTGTAGAGTCACATAGGTGAGGTTGTGCTGGAAAAACAAAACACCAATCATCCAAGTTAAACAGTCATTAATGTGGAAATATAGAGGTGAAAGCTAAATTTGTTAAAAATCGCCACTTGACCCCCTGACCCCAAAGTGTTAAGGGCTCACATACCAGTGATGCTACATGCTACCTGCTAAAGACTTTAAGGGCTCACACACCAGCGATGCTACATGCTAAGAACTGCTACAGGCTCACACACCAGCGATGCTACATGCTACATGCTAAACATGATTAAAGTGACGATACACATTGTTTCCAGCAGCTCGGTCCCTCAGTCTACAGTGCGTATATAGACGCTATATAGACGCTATATGCTCTGTGCTATGCTACTGTAGACTGTGTGGCCATTGGAGGAGACGTAGCATCGACGTACAGACTGTACGAAGGTTGTTCATGGCGACAGCCGTTGCATATCGTTTGTGTATGAAGTATAAATTAGGCTTCATGGTATTTAATAAGTACTCGTATCAGTACTTGGTTTTGACAAGTAGCTAAAGTTTAGTACTCGTACTCCGTGCCTCCCTACTTCAAGCCTAAAGTAAAATCTTTGTTTTTTTCTTTAAATTGAGTTTTCATGTCTAAACCGAGCTGCAGAATGTGTCGACGTGAACAGTATTGACGTGAGCCCAGGATGTGATGTTCAGATGCCGCCTCCTGACAAAACCATCACGGTGTAATCACCGGCCATTCATCTGAAATGACACGGTGACAGATGTTGTGGAGAGAGCGTTGTGCACGGCGTCTTTTTGCTTCGAGAGCACTTCCTCTGCCGACGCCCGGCTGTGCCGGCAGCTGGATCTGCTCATAGCTAACATGGATTTCGCTTTGTGTGCAGCCTCTAATTTTGCTCTGATCCCCATATTTTTGAAGGCAAGTCTCCATTTGATATATTTAGCAGGTGTTTCTATCTCACGTGACCTTTGACAACGCTGCAGTATCCAACAGTGTTTGACAGACTGGCCTGTAAAGTGTATAACGCAGGTCAGTAGCTACAGAGGAGTCATAATTGGGTCCTTTTGATTTGCATTTCTTTCAACTTCAGAAAGAAAATCCAGTGTTTTAATGACAGAAAACTAACCCAGCTCACCTTTAATCCACCTCCTTAACAGCAGCCCGCTGTTCAAACAGGCAAAATGCCAACAGACTTCATTAACTGTATCCTGGTTTGTGCTATTCGCAGCACGATAATGAGCAGAAACAGAATTTCGCCGATGTGAGGATAAGAAAAAAAAAAGTGTTGAAAAGAACTCCTAAAGTATGCTTCTGTTTTACTTCTCTGGTTTCATCTGAGGACCTTTTCTTTTTCTTTTTTTCCTTAGATAAAGAGGAATTTCTTTGTGGAGCTTAAATTGAACCCAAACAGTTGAGCCAACTGTAAGAAAAAAAAACAAGAAGCCAAAGCTGGCACAGCCTTAATCATCTCTCAAATATCCTGGATCAGGTCCAGAAAGAAAGCTCTTGAGCTGCTATAATCACCGTGATGTATTAAATATGACCAGTTATGCTAATGACCTAATTCATTAAGGTAATTAATGCACTAATTTGTGTACATATCACATTGGCGTCATTGTCTTCCTATAGCTTCTGGGTTTTATTACCAGCTCTGCAAAGTAATGTGAGGCACTGAAGACTTGGGCTCATTTTAAGAGAAGGTGTTTTTCAACAGTAACGTGCAAATTTATGCATTTATGTGCTGGAAAAGCTAATCACATTCCCGCCATAATCTGCAATTTGAGTATGAAGTATGACAGGCAGGCGGGGGCGTGATTATGTGACATGTGTTGGCAGCAGATCAAAACACGGTGACGATGAAGAGGAAGAGGAAGGCCGTCCTGAAGGAGTGGATTGAAGTGGTCTGGGTCGTCTCGGGGTACCAAAAACCTCACAACACCTACGACGATTCAAATCCAAAGCTCTGCTCTTCAGTGCTGGACTGTTGGTGTGGTGGTTCAAGCTTCGAAACACACGCTACATGTAAAAGGTTAGACGCCGTTTCCATGTCGACGTTTCAAGTAGAAATGCATCGTTTTTGTGTTTTCATTTTAGAAAAACGATGTCTGTTTATAAGGAAACGATCTAGTAGGCATAGTGGGCCACTAGTTGGTGCTGTTAGTTGTTTTAGTAGTGAAAGCACACACACACACACACACACACACACACACACACACACACACACACACACACACACACACACACACACACACACACATAAACACACACACACACACACACACACACACACACACACACACACACACACACACACACACACACACACACACACACACACACACACATAAACACACACACACACACACACACACACACACACACACACACACACACACTCACACACACACACACTAAACAGAGAACAATGAGCTTGAAACATTAACAGGAGAACAAGGGCATTCTAGTGGACAGACCACCAAGTTGGATTGTTATTATGGTGAGTGTCAAAATAAAACTACCACGTTGGATTGTTATTATGGTTAGTGTCAAAATAAAACTACCAAGTTGGATTGTTATTATGGTGAGTGTCAAAATAAAACTACCACGTTGGATTGTTATTATGGTTAGTGTCAAAATAAAACTACCAAGTTGGATTTTTATTATGGTGAGTGTCAAAATAAAACTACCAAGTTGAATTGTTATTATGGTGAGTGTCAAAATAAAACTATCAAGTTGGATTGTTATTATGGTGAGTGTCAAAATAAAACTTCCAAGTTGGATTGTTATTATGGTGAGTGTCAAAATAAAACTACCAAAATGGATTGTTATTATGGTGAGTGTCAAAATAAAACTACCAAATTGGACTGTTATTATGGTGACTGTCAAAATAAAACTACCACGTTGGATTGTTATTATGGTTAGTGTCAAAATAAAACTACCAAGTTGGATTGTAGAAGAATTCCTCAATAGATTTGTGGTTCTCTTTGTGGATCTTTTAAGCGAAATACTTAAAGATCTGGGGATCAAGATTCTTCATTACTTGTTTTATTGTATTTCTTTCATTTCTTTTAAAGCTTTAATGTATTTATTTTATTAACATATTTCTTTGTAAAGCCCTGTGAATTGCCCTGTTTTTGAATAGTGCTCTATAAATAAATCGGCTTTGCCTTCCCACATGAACTGCATACTATAGTACTACAAACCTACGGTATACTTTATTATTTACAGTTAATAAGACATTAAATAAGACTTGATGCATTTACTGTCATTTTAAACTGTGCACAAGATGTTCTTATGTAAACTATAAAAGCGTGTTGTCATCATGCAATAATAATAATAATAATAATAATAATAATAATAATAAATTGTATTTGCATAGCATGTTCCAAGACATTCAAAGACACTTTATATCATCATATTATGAAAGTAACAAGCATATTATGTGCCGAGTAATTATAAAAGATGGTCAAAGCTGTGATTATGATATCATGACGATTGTAAAGCACAGAATCTGAGTTCTTTATCAATCTTTTATTGGTTCCTGGGGACAGGAGCTGCGGTTACACCTGAAAATGTCATCAGTCCACTGTAGTGCAAACATGCAAACATTCATTCAAACACATTCACACCATGACAACTCAGGTCAGTGTTGTTTTTGGCAGCCATTTTATTTTTAGTCTTTTGGATGAAAATGCTTATTAGTTTTAGTCACATTTTAGTCATTTCGATGTGTTTTGGTCCAGTTTTAGTCGACAAAAACTCAAAAAGTTTGCAGTCAAGGTTTAGTCAGTTTGGGCAAAATATATAGAAGTATTAGTCTTAACTAAATAATTCAGGTCTGTAAGTATTATTACAATTAGAATCAAGGTTGCTTGAGGTTGCCAGGTTGTATCAAGTTTTGCAATTCATAAAGCAACAATTAACCTTAACGCTCTTGCATAATAACCAGATTCCTTTCCAGATCAATAACTCTCGTCTAATCTGAGTCTCACATTCACCAAATACCTCATTTTTTTGACATGTTGAAGAAAACAGTGGTACCAGGTAGGAACCCAAACGGTGCACACCTCCAGCAGAAAGGTCTGGACACCAGGACTCAAGGTGACTCTCCTCGCTGGGGAAACGTGTGAACCACGATACTACTGTGCAGCTCATGTACACCCATATGAGAGAAGTACTCAGCAAAGAGTTAATTAGCAGAACAACATTTCAAGGTTAATATGTTTTAGTCATTTAAGAAAGTGTCAGTGAGCAATCAAGAAAGGAACAAACTTCAAAAATCTGAGAACACTGACAATTGTAGGATTGAATGGCTGACTGCAGACTGACTGACTGACTGACTGTAGACTGACTGACTGACTGACAGTAGGACTGACTGACTGACTGACTGACTGACTGACTGTAGAATGACTGACTGACTGACTGACTGACCGACTGAATGACTGAATGACTGACTGTAGACTGTAGACTGTAGACTGACTGACTGACTGACTGACTGACTGACTGAATGAAGGACTGACTAACTGACTGACTGACTGACTGTAGACTGACTGACTGACTGACTGACTGACTGACTGACTGACTGACTGACAGCTGACAGCTGACTGACTGACAGCTGACAGTAGGACTGACTGACTGACTGACTGACTGACTGAATGAAGGACTGACTAACTGACTGACTGACTGACTGTAGACTGACTGACTGACTGACTGACTGACTGACTGACTGACTGACAGCTGACAGCTGACTGACTGACAGCTGACAGCTGACAGTAGGACTGACTGACTGACTGACTGACTGACTGACAGCTGACAGTAGGACTGACTGACTGACTGACTGACTGACTGACTGACTGACTGAATGAAGGACTGACTAACTGACTGACTGACTGACTGACTGACTGACTGACTGACTGACTGACTGTAGACTGACTGACTGACTGTTGCCTGCGGTGGAGGTTCCTGCCCGGCCTCCTGTGGCGGTGGTGCAGCTCGGGGGAAACATAAACAGATAAAACCGTTCAGAGCGGCTCTCAGGTGTGACCGCCTGTTATGAAGCTTGCTGCTGATTTCATGCTCACTGAACTCCGTCCTGAAAAGTTTACTTCTTGACATTATGCACTTATTAACTTGGAAAACATGTTGAAGAATTCTCTGCTTTGCTATTTTATCTATAACTTTACATTCTGAGTGGAACTTTTGATCGATGATGATCGAGTCCCGTGAGAGGAATGATTGTACCAAATGGAAAATATCAACATTTCATTGTGTTCTTCATCTTTTGGAATCATCGGCGTTGTTAACATGATTCTCAGCTGTGTGTGTGGCCGTCCTGATCAATATCTACACAGGTTTTTACAACGGATGCTCTTCTTGACACGACTCTCACTGTTTATCTGGACCGCGACCAGAACTGACTTTTATGAACATCTCTGATTTACTCTGCAGGTAAAAACCATGTGACCTCGCTGATCACCCTGGAGCTGCTTCACTCAGTGTTTTCTGGAACAAAACCAAACGGCGTGAATAAGATTTTAGCTTCTTTTACATCACGATGAAGAAACACTGAACACTGAAGCCTTCAACTTTATATCAGACATTGTTTACTGCACCACATCGAAGAATGAATAATGTCTGATTAAAGTAATCTGCATCCATTTCTGTTGTTGCTGTTTCTGATACCTTGAATGCCTTCCTTGTCTGTTTGACTTAAGTCAAGCTTTCATCAGCGTTTCATTTTTTTTCTCAGCACCTTCAAAACACTTTGAAATGTCTTGTGTGGGAAAAGTAGAACACTGAGCAGTTGTTTTTTTATTTAGTTTTATTACACTCTCATTCAAAGATAGCATGTTTTATTGTAAAGAAGTTCATTTTACCATTCGATAATTGTCCAATCAGTGTTTCTTGCATCAGATTATTTATCTTCCTGATTTAACACATCTCAATACTGTGTAATTCCTAAACTGTTGACTCTACTTTTGATAGTAAATGAGTATTTTTACTCATCTGACTGAGATCGGGACTGTCATACATGACTCTTACATGTTTGCAGTTAAAATAACAACAGTATCATGAGGATCACTGATCATTGATCTATCCGTCTTCTAAACTGTTTTTATGTTTTTATCAATTAATTTCAGGCAAATCGTATTTTACACACAAATGTGCAATCTCATACATAAACTAATATCTATCTAGTCCGTATACACACACATACATATCCATATATGCACATTTTGATGATTATGTGAATAAATAAATCACAGCTTATGAAAATATATTCAGAGAAAATAGATAATCTATATTCAAGTATTCCCATACACTTATAAACCTACATAAACACACCTCATATATCTAACTAACATGTCTGAAAAGGGGTAGGAAGAAGTAAAATCTTATCCAATATTTGATAGTTCTATTTAACAATGAGAGCATTACATATGCAAACATCTGTAGTAAGAATGTTATCTAATATATCTATTTATCTATATAAATATATACACTAACTACTTCCTGATCGTCCGGCTCTGCATCACATTCTTAGGACCTACAATACTTTCTGACCCATAAGAAAATAATTTGGGTTTTATTCAACATATGTCTGAGAGACTGGCCTCGTCATGTCGCCCTCATTCCTCAGTCAGATTGAAAGACCCTACATTTACCCGTCTCTGAGTTTGCTGCCATATTTAGTTCAAAGCAGCTTCAAAGAAGCAACTTTCCCTTCTCAACTGTCCTCCTGAAGCCTGAAGGATCCGACGTCCCGACTCACCAGAGAGGACGGCTGCTCCCAATGACACCAGGAGAACAGCAGCGTCCCGCCAGATGAAGTCTGCGACAAGGCGTCTGTGTAAATCTGTTGGCTGCATGTGGTGATCATTGATTATCTCCCATTCCTCCTCCCATCCTGTTATCTCTTTATTCAGATCATATCCAAACACACCAAATAGAATAACTCTTTTAACTCGTGCTGGAGTATCGCGTGTCTCCCACTCCGAACGCCACAGTTGAATTTAAGGAAGAACGTCTCTAAGGCTTCCCGCTTTTTATGTTGTGTCTGTGTGTGAAGAGATAATACACACAAAACACACACACAGCCCTGCGTCTCCTCTGTAGTTGTGCCAACGTGACTGTCAATCACCTGTTTTCCCACCCAAACCTCTAATTAACTTTTGATACACTCAGCCTGCCACAAGCAGGGTCACGCAAACAGCTCACACTCCACACGCCTGGAATACTGAGAGGAACGTGGGAATACGTGAACCAGAAAGGATGGAAATAGAGGATGAGAGAAAGTTATTTTTCTGCCCTGCTAGCGACTGTGGAGCCTGAGAGCTAAATCACTTTCAAAGTTAATCTGCTATAAATCCTGGCAGGCAGTCCAAATCTAGGCAGAGAAACTTTTGAAATCAAATGTGGAATTTCAATGACGCCGGCACTCGGAGAGCGCCGCTGGAATCCGGCAGGAGCAAAAACAAGGCGGGGTTTCCCCTTCGTGACAACAACAGAATATAATAGAACTGGAATCTTTCACTGAATATATGATACGAGAGGACATCTGCGGGAGTAAAGCGGTAAAGCGTGTCGCGCCGAGAGGTTTTAGAGAAGTGAGAAATTTAAGAAGATGCTGAGAGTCACCGGAGTTCAACTGGTCAATCACTGAAACGATAATGAGCCTCTGATGTGTTTCTAACTTTGCTCGGCGCTTTGTTCTCAGCAGGAGGTTCTCAGTGATCATGGAGGCTGACGGCGGGAACCTGCAGCCTCTCAGACGCTTCCTCCCAAACTTCAGAACAGGATGCACATTTTTCTCCCGTCAAAATAAATACACGGAGATTGAAAAGAAGATAGACGTATGTTTTGCATACTGAATAAACTCGTTCTTATGTCACTCATACGCCATGTGGAAAAAAACTGTGGAAATGTAGTGTTTACTGAAGGATTGCTCTGTTTGATTGATTGCTGATTGATTACTTTGTGAAATAATGCCAGTATTTAACTCTCCAGAAGCTTTTGAATTTGTGGCTTTATGCTCATTTCACCTAACAACACTAACAATAGCTTCATATGCATCATAAACACAAAATTGACAGTGAGAGTTGGAGAAAATGTAATTTTTCTCATATTTTCTGAATCAAAATGCAGATGAAAATGTAAATTTTAAAACAGCTGTCGCTTAATTATCGCCTGCAAAACGAACCTGATGTTTGATGTGACTAATCTAATAAATGTTTCAACACCGGTAGATTAACTTTAGATTTTCAGGTGCTTAGGTGTCATTAAATAAAAATAAGAAGACGTTAATTTCTAACATTTCTCCAGACAAACTTCTCTGGGATGTGATACTGAAAACACTGAACATCATACAGTCGCTGCAGTACGTTCATTATGTTTGGAACTGAAAGGAACTTTCTCAGGGGAGAAACGCTCACTGTTGTACATTTATTACATTTTCCAACATATTTTTTCTATAATTAATTACTCACAGTATTAAGACATGTATACGTTTCCAGTTACTGCACAACCACTAGTAATGGTGTTAGTTGTGATTAGAGCTATGGGCCAGACTGTACAGCAGAGCAGGCAAGTCACTGAACATCTTACTGACTAAAGTTGATTCTTTTTAAGCTCTTTGTATTGATTTTACTGTTAACTTTCCCTTGTTACACTTGAACACTTGTTCCTGTTACAATCTCAAATCTGTTTCAATACGTCAGGTTGCATCAGTAATCGTTGAATGCAAAGACTTCCTGTTTCCATTTTAGACCCAATAGACTTTACAGCCAAGTTAATATAGTAGTGTTCATTTAATTTCAATGCTATTTATAAAGTGCCAAAAACAACATAGTCATCACTATTACAATAACAATAATTAAGCTTCAGAACATTGGCTTCATTAACTTTTCTTCAATAAGTTAAGTCATCGTATCTGTATAGTAGTATAAAGAATAAAAGCCACATTAAACACATAGAAAGGAGACGAAAGACTAAAGAGACTAAAGTTAATATTTATGTTACATTAAATGTTAATATTGTGAGAGTTTATTCCCTGGATGTACTTTGTGTGTATTTCAGGCCGTCCTGAAGGTAGTCCCTGTTAGAGTGCCTCAACCAGAATCCTGGCTGCTCCTCTTTGTACTGTACCACAGTCTGAACGACTTCACCCTCAGAGTGTGTGTATTCATCACAGCTCAGAATAACCACCAAGTGAGAAAATTAAGTGTAATGTATCTATCTTCACAAGATTTCTATCTCATTTGGCAGCACGTCAGAGAATTACAAACAGCCCACTGTGCTCGACGAGCTGCAACTGAACCCTCAAGTAATTCCACGTTTTAACTGTTGTGAGCAGGAAGGGCAACTACAAGACGCCCTGCAGGGGAAGTCGATTCCTGAGTGCACTGCTAAGTTCACCGTGACAAAGGTTTGACAGCGACTTGGACATCCGACGCGACACATCACAATCATTTATGGTCCCGGGAGCCCGTCCATACCAGGCAGCGGCAGCAGAGACCTTGACTTTTCTTTTACAGCCATTTAATTTATAGAGCGTTTTAAATGTCAGGAGGTACGAGCTGTCGCTACACGGCTGCAGGGAGAAGCCTGGCAGACTCACACGGCTCTCCTATTGTTAACAGTCATTACATAATCAAACTGATCTGATCTACTGTACTGTGCCCGGGACCATGGCGTCGCACTTGGCCACGGCCCCGGCGAATGACGAGCCGCGACCCGAGACGTCATTAAAATGCAACGCATGGCCAGGCCACCCTGACATCCGCCTCCAAAGTGGCCCAACACATCCAACAGACAACAAACAATGGCATTATTATGCCAGAGAGGGACCGCTCTGTCTCCTGTCGGCTTCGGCCGATGGCACAAACACCCCGACCCGCTCAAACACGCTCCACAATGCGTCACCGGTGAGCTCGTCAGGATTAGAGCACAAGAATAAAGCCCGCTGAACTTCACCCTTAAGGTTTTAGCTTCACCTAATACGGTCTGTCCATCTGCCAAAGGGCCGACTCACTGTTTCACCCAGACGTTGCCGGGAAAACCTTGTTCTGCCACGCAGCATGAAATCACAATTTGACAATCCACTCGGAGTCCAATCAGCACCACGAGTGGAGGAGGTCATGCTCCAGAAACCTGCAGCGTTTTCAGAAGTCAAGAGGCAAAAACACAAACTGTTAGCTCATATCGATTCTCGAAGAAAAACAGACAGGATCCGAGGGAAGTGGTGCCAGTTTGTGCTGCTGATAATGTGTTTTTTTCTTCAAATACTCTTATCAAGATAAAGAACACTTTAAACTTCTTTAAATACCAAAAGGGACGGGACATTAAGACATTGGCAAAATAAACAGCTGAATTTTAATGTGTTTTGATCTTCCTCAGCAAATATGTGTCACATGTGTTAATAGTTTTCTGGTTGTTTTTATTTATATATTTAACCTTTATTTTACCAGAAACAAAGTCATTCTTCCAGAAAGTCCTGGCCAAGACAAGCAGCAATACATTAAGGTTCCAGACAAAACAGGCACATAAAACACATAAAATATATAAGAAAAATGTGCAAATTTGCTAAAAAAAAACAACTAATAATAAGTTGCCCACGAATCAAAATGAAGTCCGTCATTCAAAACATCTGCCCACAGACGTGTCGTAGTATTCCTTACAGTATTAATTAATTGCGATCTGAATTTTTCTCAGTGTCCATTATTTGCAGCGTGTTTTCACTAAAGGAAAGTGAGCGAGTGATCAAATTAAACATACGATATAGTGCAAAATCTGACCAATAAGAAAGATCTTGTGTTCAAACAAAAAGTAACATGGTCAAATACTGCAGACTGTCTTGATATACAGCTTGTCAATGACATTTCAGGACATGCAGATTAGTTTTCTAATAGAAATTTTAGTTTTTCTATCATCATTTGGACTATTATTCCACTCATCAGATAATTAGAAAAGCACCAATGCCACTTTTTTAAAGGACGAGTACGACTTCTAACCTTTAGCTCCTACCGATACTGAGTACCGATACATAATACTTATTGAATGCCTATTGAAGTCTAATTCACACTCGCAAAGGATAGATACTTTAATCATGTGTAACATGTAGCATCGCTGCTGTGTGGGCTTCAACACTGTTTAGCATGTAGCATGTAGCATGTAGCATTTAGCATGTGGCAGGTAGCAGGTACCATGTAGCAGGTAGCAGGTAACATGTAGCATGTAGCATGTAGCATGTAGCATGTAGCGTGGCTTGGAGAAAAATTCTCTTGAACAAATAAGCAGTTAAATTGCTGCGCGCCATCGGGCTCTGCTGGTTCAAATGTCTTGCAGGCGACGTTGCTGGCACATGGTGTAACTCACTGGATTGTATCGGAGTGCTTCTATGAGTACTAGTTCTCTATGCAGTATTGGTATACTGGTATCAGTATCGATGAACCCAGACTAATAATCTAACCGCCATGATGAAATGATAACTGTTCAAACTACAGAATCACACAGTTTAGAATCACTAGTTATCAAATGAAATAAATCCACAGATGCACATCTGATCTGGAGACTTGGTCAGTTTGAGGGGAGAGACTGAACCTCGACACATGTTCTAATTACAAAAAGATCAAATACTTGCATCTTTCCAAGCAAAACTGTGGAACCATTAAAGAGAAAATGCACATCTGTCAGGTGGAAATCGTCTTTTCCCCGTCATCAGACCCGCCCGACTCTCAAGAGAAGACAGTAAAGCTGGTAGGTAGAGTCTCCTGAACATGGCAGCAGAAGGACAAACCCCGGTGTGTGTGGGTCTGCTGCACAATAAAGATTCCACGTATCGCAGAGAGGAACAACAAAGGCACGGAGACGCAGATGGGAGCTGGCAGCAGTTAAAGCTGAGCTCCGAGTGGGAAGGAGGGAGATGAAAAATGGGGAAGAGACGTCACAAGTGTCATTGTTGAGGTGGCTTCGGCTTTCTGAGTGATGAAACGTGTGAAAACAAACAAAAAGCACCGAGGACACGTGAAATTTTCTTTTTTTTTAACTAAGACCACTGATTATTTTTCTACTAAATCCAATCATCTGCGTGGATATAAACCCTTCTCTTGTCACGTTTATATATTCATTCCTGTGCTGGCTTCTTTCTGTGATGTCTTCCTTTGTGCGGAGGAAGGCTATAAGCTGATTGTCACAGTTGTCAGCTTTGCCGCACACTGCTGGTCAAACTCAAACCAACTGAGGGAAATTCTTCCTGCAGAAAAATAAAAATCACACAGTAACAAAATCCAACCAGTACTGAGATAAACTGTGGAAGTGGTTAAAGCTCTAAATTGCTCCAGTGGAGTCAGTGTTGGTGTGAGACCAGGAGTTTCTTCATCAGGGAGTCACTTCTGGATTTAGGGAATCGTTTATTTAATTATTTTTTTGACAATAGTGAACATTATATCCAAGCAATACATAAACATTGAGCTGCTTAGATGGTTTTTAAGATCGCAGTCTAACATGCTGTGTAAATAAATATGTAAAAACAACAAAGTAGAAATGAAAACTATCCATCCATCCATCCATCCATCCATCCATCCATCCATCCATCCATCCATCCATCCATCCATCCATCCATCCATCCATCCATCCATCCATCCATCCATCCATCCATCCATTTTCTCCTGCTTATCCGTTTCCAGGTCACGGGGGTGGCAGTCTGAGCACCGTCACCCAGGTCAAATTGCACCGATAAATGAAAACTAACTAATTTTCCAATTTGGAAGAACCTGAGTAGAAACAGTCATTTTCTTTAATGCTCTCCGGTCAAATGGTCACGTACAGTTTCTTATCAGTGGAGTAAATATAAAGCATAGAAACTGGCTTTGGTCATGTTATGGGACAGAAACATCGTCTGGATAAATAAAGTAATAAAGTATTTCTCACAGGGGCAGACTGAGGACCAAACTAGGAACAATAGTTTGACAACCCAAGTTGTTTCACAGAAGTTGAAGACATAAGATGAAACTCAACAACTTGCACACTGTGGTGCCCAGCTGCCAGCAGTGTTTTAAGATTACTTTTATGGTACTTTTTTTTAAATTAAAGTAGATTTTTAAGTTAAGTTTTGAGCAACGGAGTAACATGAACATTTTCCCTGAACATGTCCGCAGGACACATACATACATAAATCGATGGAATTGAAGATTTTGTTCCACTCTGATTTTCTTTACACTCCAAAATCTGGAAAATGAATTGACTTGACATTGAATTGATTTATTGATTAGCATGTGTCTTTGCTGAGCTGTTCCAATAAAACAGACGAAGCAGGTCAAACAGGGCGGAAGCAGTTATTTCATAAGAATCTATCAGTGTAGTATTTTATTATGAAAGTAGCTTTAAACGTGAACTGTTAGTTATTCCATCTAGTCTGGTCGTTCATTGTCTAGAGCCTTCAAACTCTTTACAGACGTTCAATTTGTGTCTGTGAATTGAGCTTCAGAGCTTCAAGGGTCACAGTCTTGATCTCCACCGTTTGTTCAGCATCCAGGCAGGAGCCACAGGCGCCATTATAGAGAATACATGATGCTGTGCATAACACCAGCAGCACAAAGCAGAGAATGGAGGTGAGTACACATTCAGACCTGAGCTGCAGCATTCGCACAATGAAAAAGAGAAAAAAACACAAGTAATATTCTGAGAAAATGCACTTTTAGAAAGCAGGTTGTCCTCTTGAACAGCCCCTGAAGGCATCAGAGGGTCATTTGCTAAAGATTTATTTTTTTAACCTGCTGCGATGTCAGGACACCTGAGTTCACAGTAACGACCTCAAATCGAAGCCATTTTCCTGCCGTACACACACCTTATTGTCACATCTTCCAAATCGGTCCCTCCCTTCTGCCATCCGCCTTTACTTGGTGCCCACATCCTCACACAAAGTGCTTTTCCTCTTAAATCTGAAAAGCTTTGATCAGTTTCCCACCGTCTCTCTCCTCTTCCCTCTGATGAAAAGCCTTATTGACTCCAAAGTCTCTGCCTCCCCGCGGTGCAGGAAGAAAGTCATTGTAATGAAAATCAGAGCAGCTCCATTAACACTGTACCTGCTCAGCAGGCACCCATTGCCGACCTGTTGTTAAATGGTTTAATTGTATATAAAGAAAGAGAGAAGGAGAATAAAAGGATTTTTTGGGGAGTTTTGGTGGCGTGGAGCTTGATGGTTTCCCAGTGGGAATCTGGTGAAAATCTGCTCTCCGGTTATGTTGCCGTCTTTGTGTGTTTGAGCTCTGCTGAGCAGAGAAAATCAAGAGACATTGTCTCATTTCAATTTATTAAGATTCCCCTAATAGGAACTGCTCATTTGTAAACCATCCCAGCAACCGGCGGCTCAAATATGCTTTTAACTTCTCTAAAGGAAATCTCACTCAGTTTTCCTGGTTTGCATTCAAGTGGGGGATCAATTAGTAAGTGCAGCCTTGACACCAGATTCACAGACTCACCTAATGCGCCACTGGAAACAGATTCTATCGGGAGGTTTTTCAAAGCGCCCCAGCAGATAAAGTGAATGCACCACAGGAATAAAGGGTTTGAAGTTGGATTGCAGATGGCTGAGCGATGAAACTGCTGGGCTTCAGTGGAGTTAAGACTTTCTCGACAGGAACTCTAATTATTGTTGCAGGTTGTCAGGGAAAGTGTGTTGGGATAGATGAGGAGTTCTACACGCAGGCCATTTGTCAGGATAAGTCCTCTCTCTTGTATCATCCACACGTACAGAACTTTGAGTAAAATGAATGAAGGAAAAGCAAATCATCACAAACTGTGAGAATCTTTCAGGCTGACAAAAAAAATAGTTGTTGGAAAAAAAATCACTTTAATTCTCCACATCAGAAAAACAGTAAGAGTACAATGGGTCTTCAGGAGCCCCGCTGAGCTTCAAGTGGAGAGAAATGGTTTTTAATTCCGAATAATGAACGACCCTGATCGTGTGACAACTTCTTTCTTCTTCTTTTGTGAAAATGTCTGGAACAATTTTGTTCAGAGCTAAATTACAAGCACTGAGAGCTCCAAAGAGCAGATCTTCACTGGATGAAACAGGCCAAAGTAACGTGTGGAGTTATAATGTCATTATATTAGCCTGCCGTAAAAACACTACCTGTAAGAGAGACGCATGAGCGCAGCTACGTTACTGTTCTTCAAGTATTCATTTCAACATGACAAAAGACAACGTGACACCATTACTACCCATCTATCCATCCATCACCCGTCATCCATCATCCATCATCCATCATCCATCATCCATCATCCATCGTCCATCGTCCATCATCCTTCATCCATCTATCTTATGTTGGTTTCTTTGCCTCAGGGTCGCAGGAGCCAATTGCAGCCTTCAATACATGACAGTCAGCATTCACAGTAATACAGATCAACACACATCAACACTGCAAACACACACACACACACACACACACACACACACACACACACACACACACACACACACACACTCACTCAGACTTAACGTTGATTTAGAGCAAGAGTGTAAAACACATTTTAGTTTGGGTTCCACAAACAGTCCAACATCATCGTCAGTGGGCTGGATTGGTAAAATAATGTCTTAACAACTTTTAATTTAAACTTTAAAGTTTTTTCTTTGTCGCAGAGTATAAGTGATGAAAATGCCTGTATTTTGACAAAACTGAACAATTAGTAGAGAAAATGACTCCAATCTCAACATAAAGTCAATTTTAATCAAACCTTCTGGTGCAAAAAACAGTGGAATGTCCAGAAAACGTCTCCTGTAGCATTCTGGGAGTTTTTACAAACTCCCCCTGACAGCACGGCTCTGAGGCTGATTGATAACATCCAGGAAGCTTTCATGGCAGCTCAGAAAGTTGTTCAAAAAATGACAATTTCTTTGAAATATTCACCATGAACTTGGTGGTTTTGTCCCATGGGCCTAATGTTTGACACACACACACACACACACACACACACACACACACACACACACACACACACACACACACACACACACACACACACACACACACACACACACACACACACACACACACACACACACAGGGAGAACATGTAAAACTCCACGCTAGGAACTTCCCTGCGAGGCCAGAGAGCTTACTACTGTCTGTTCTCTATACGTATATTTATGGTAAAACATTATTTTTCAATAGTTTTTCCTTGATCCTGATTTTTATTTATAATGGGAAAATCACAAAACTCCATTTGTAGAAAGCAGCAGTGTAATAATGAGTTAAAGCATTAAAACAGAAAAGATAAGTAAAAAAACAACTGATAACAAACAAGTAGTGTAATTTTCACAGGTGTTTTCCACTTAATGTACTTTAAGTGTAAATCCTGAGTATTATCGAGAGAGTGTGACTCTACTCTGTGATTAGGGTTTAAGATGATTGTGTATGATAAACGAGTTGCGAAAAAATGTAAAGTCAATACTAAAAAGCTAAAACTGTCCAAAACCACTCAGGAAGAATACGTTTGTTCTTTCAGAAGGTATTATTATGAGTTAAGGAATACTGCAATATTCCACAATCCAACATAGGAAAAACATGTTGAAAATGTCACTTAAGTGTTTTTACTTTAAATGTAAATCCAAAATATGCATTTAAATGTAATGGACTGATTGTGACACTAGTGTGACGTCACTTGTATTTAAGTTCATGAGTGATCATTGGAAATGCAGTTAGGATTTTGTTGTAATTTATTTTTTTTTAAAAATACTGAAAGTTAAAGCAGTAAAAAAGCTTTGAAATGAACATTAGTGTAGTGCAATCAGGAGTAAATGGCTTAGTTACTTTAGCCCTGCTGAGATGAGAGCTTGTAACAAATGGCTGAGTTGTTTACGGTTTCTAATGAAGGGAAACAGTAAAAACAAACGGATCCATGTGCATTTATTCTGTTTTCTCTCTGAAAAACACGTGAAGCTCCCTTCAGAAAGGTCTTGCTTCAGGGTTTAAACTATAAATCTCAAGTCGTATCGATAGCAGAAGTTAATCTGGTCTTAATGTTGGCTTTAAGTCCATCTGCTGCAGAGTCACGGAGTCTCTCAGACAAAACAACGACCCAAAACTGTTCCCGGTTAATGGCCGGATCAGAACGTTCCGGAGCCCTGCAATATGAGTCAGGCGCAAAGCTCAGGATGAAAAACAAAAGTATAATCCCTCTGCTGCTAACGGTGTCACTCAAGGATTAGCGTGCCAAGGAAAAAAAATAACACGCTAAGTACTACAGCGGATGAATTAAAAAGCTCTGGGCAACGTGGCGCGTCTCCAATCGTTTAGAAAACATCGATCGTGCGCGTCTGTGCGCTCAGCTGGAGCGCCACGACAGAATAACAGCAACTCGACGTTCAACTTCTCAACGCCTGATACCAGAGGAGCAGAGCCTCCGGGACCTGGCAGTAGAAGTCAGGAGACACGGTGACAGTTTAAGGCAGGAGATATGAGGAGAGATGAGGAGGTGACCTGGAGGATCATTGGACCAGAGTTGAGGCGCCTCGCAGATGAAGACGAGTCACTCAGACCACAGAGGTTTAAATGACTCCAGAAAAAAACACACTTACCTGTGTGTCCAAACGTAAACCATCCAGGAGAAATAATCCAAACAACCGGACTGAAGCGGCACTTCTCAAAGTGGGTGAAAAATCTCTAATCCACAGAAACTGGAGCGGAATTTCCGAAGAGAAGGGAAATACAAGGCTGTACTCGGAGAAGTTTGCACCTACGAGCAGCCAAACGGGAGGTTGTTAATCCTTTCCCAAAATAACAGCAGCGTACAGTAGAGCCGGTAGAGGACAGAGGAGGAGGAGGAGGAAGAAGAGGAGGAGGAGAAGAGGGCGTAGAGTTCAGCACCACGGCGGAGTGGACAGCTCCGAGCGCAGCGCAGCGCAGCGATCTCACACCGAGCAGGAGCCAGCAGCCCCAACCCGCACCTACACGGTCCCGACCGGATTACATAGAGCCGGAGGAGAGAGAGAGAGAGAGAGAGAGAGAGAGAGAGAGAGAGAGAGAGAGAGAGAGAGAGAGAGAGAGAGAGAGAGAGAGAGAGAGAGAGCAATCAAATATCCCGGAGTGCGCAGCAAAGGCGCAACAAAACGAGGACGGACCGACAGACGGAGCGCGCAGCGGTTCAATCCTCTAACAGTCACTGTCCTTCAATAGGAGGAGAGGGAGAGGAGGGGAGCGAGAGAGAGAGAGAGAGAGAGAGAGAGAGAGAGGAGGGCTGCCCCTCTCGTACTGTACACACACACACACACACACACACACACACACACACACACACACACACACACACACACACACACGCACACACGCACACACACACACACTGCACATTTCAATGCACAAACTCTACAGGGAACCTTAACCTCAGTGTAACCTTGAAATATACCTTCAACTCAAATGTAAAAATGTGTAAGATTGTGATTTTCTTTTTTTCACTGATCAGATGTGTTAAAGTTCTTACTTCATTGGCCACATGCAGCCTGATTTCATCTTGAGTGATAAAATAATACCATAATAACCTTTAAAATTAAACTTTTATTTATTTTTTTGTTGTGACTATACATGATGAAAATGTTGATATTTAAAAAAAATAAAAATAATAATGACTACAGAAAATGACCTCATCTCCACTTAAAGCCAATGATAATGATGCAAAATCCAGTGAAATCTCCAGAAAACGTCTTTAGCTGCTGCATTCTGGATGTTTTTACAAACTCCCCCTGACATCATGACTTTGAGGCGAGTTTGATAACAACCAGGGAGCTTTCATCACGATATCTCAGCTCGAGTTTCAGTCCTGTTTTGTGTCTGCTTCTCTTCAGAAAGGTGTTTGAAAATCACTGTTTTCTTTATAAATGTTATTTTCTTGGTGGTTCCGGGGCCAGATTGGAGCCTCCTGCTGGACGGTTTCGGCCTCATGTTTGTCATAGCGCGACGCCATCAAACCCTCCTGTCGATGAAATACAAAAAGGAGGCATTTGTAGAGCTCTTGAAATATATGGATTGAGTTCTGCTGCAGCGTTTATAGAGCTCTATAGGTGGAAACGAGTGTTTGTTGTCACGAGACTCTGTGGACCAACACGTGGAAGAGCACACAAGAAGAGAGCCGTTTTCTGATCAACTCCCTCAGTCTCACACACACGCACACACACACACACACACACACACACACACACACACACACACACACACACACACACACACACACACACACACACACACACACACACACACACACACACACACAAACTACATCAACTTTCACTTTTCACTTCAAACTCAACTGTAAGAACTTTACATAAAATATTCGTCTGAACCAAACTGGAACCTTAAATCAATTTTGAATCAAGTCTTTTCCTCTGGTTTGACTAATTCTCCTCATGGAGCGAAACCTACCAGTAATGTTAAAATACATAATGAAAACACTGGTGTCAATAATACACCTATGAAACTACATGGACCAGCCTTCATAGAGCTCTCCTGGTGGATTAGTGTGCAATCTTGTATGTATATCTGTGGCTTCTGACGCTCTCCCTCACTCTTACTCTAACTGTAACGATCTGTATTGTACACTTGCATTTCTTCCAGATAAATCATGTTGACTTAGTTGTTTCACTCTCATCACTGATTTACTGCAAATCGTAACACAACTTCACGTGACCTTAAATGTTCTGATTATCATCATATCGATTGGAAATATAGATTTAAGCTCATATATCTAATAAATAAAGGCTTAGTGGATGTCAAACTTTCTGGATGAAGTATCTTATAGAGCCCACATTAACTCTGTGACCTCCAGGCATTTTAAACTGGAGGAGAAAGAGCACAATCATTATGAGGGAATCAAAGAAAAGTTGTAGTTTATTTAGACTTTTCTTTTTGTTATTACTGCATAAATTAAGACTCTTTCTCAGTTTCTCAGGGGAACCTGATTCCACCGAGACGAACCCATCCTAGTCTACTACATGATATTGATTGAAATAGAGACGATAGATTAGTTGTTCCCATCTATAGAAAAGCTTTTTTATTTAGTATTTATGAATCCTGAAGCTTATTTCACTGTACATATGCATGCATTATTTATAGATATAGATGTGTAGAATAATTACAGTAGATCACATGAAGTATTGACTTTAGTATCCTGTTTCATTCTCCTTCACTTCCCTCCTCATGTCGGATTGCTGCTGATGTGTTTAACCTGTGTGTGAGTGTGTGATTGTCTGCACCTGGTGGCTGTGGTTTATAATGATGCTTCTTGAGTTTGTTCTGTGTTTCTGCATTTCTTTCCATGATCTCCACTTACTTATTCAAATTGTTTGGTTTTTGTATTCTTGCTCCTACAAGCGATCGTTAATCAACAACATCCTCCATTCAGCAAACCCTGACAAATACCAGAACTAAATAAATAGTAATAATGTCGCTGTGATCATTGTTGTGGAGAAAATAGA
Source organism: Lipophrys pholis (assembly GCF_963383615.2). Lineage (NCBI taxonomy): Eukaryota > Metazoa > Chordata > Actinopteri > Blenniiformes > Blenniidae > Lipophrys > Lipophrys pholis. The sequence goes on along the minus strand of NC_137629.1, from coordinate 1,923,886 downwards.
TGCATGAAAGTGAAAAAGAGTTGGGATTAAAACTGTGACACATAGATGTTTCTGGAATATGAGACCAGCTCAGTGAGACATAACTAACCTAGGAAACAACTCCGACAGTTTCTTCATGGTCTATTTATAAAGCTCTGTGTCTGTGAGAATTCACATCAACATGACTTATGTTAATTAGTTGTGGCGTCTCATCTGCTTTGCTGGTTCAGAAGTTCCTCCTGAAGAAACGAGTAGAGAAAGTAGTTATTAAAGGGTTAAACAGATCCCGCATGCATGATTCGAATGGTTGGACCTGCAACCTGTAAGATAAAAAAAGCAGTTTTTCCCAGTTTCCAAAATACATCTGGAGCTGCAAGACGTGTGTATGTCTTAAAAGTTACAATATTTACTAAAACTGTATATCATGTTGATTTTACAAAATGGAACAGTTTCAGTTCTATTTTCTAATCTATTTGATCTAATTTAAGTGTCACACTTGTCTGCTGGAGCAGCAGGATCAGCGTCTCTTTGAACGATTCTCTTTGTGGAGCAAAATTAAAACAGGATTAAAAACATTTATTTGAATATAATTTGGTGAAAGCTTGAGGGAGTTGCTACAGAGGAGCTCGTGGCCTCGGAGCAGCAGGTTGAGACTTTTCAGCTCAAACAACCAGGAAAGACGACAGAGAGAAGATCATCCAGGAAGTTAAGGTGAAGAGCTGAACCAGGCAGAGAACTGGCAGGAAGCGGTCAGATTAATGGTTCATTATTTCCATTAGTGGCATAAAATGCTGCAAAAAAGTGAGGAGAGGTTTAACTTTGTGTGGGAGAATGGATTTGTTTTGAGGATTTACTTTTACCGTCTCCACGTCTGCTTTGAACAAACAAACTTAGCTTGAACAACCTGAAACTATTTCCTTGATGGTTCAGGTTTTTTAGAATATATGACTAAAAAGTGTGGAGAGATCGGTTATATTTGACTTAAAAAACGATTTCCCGTAAATCATCGCATAAGAAGCAAAAGAAGACAAACATAAACCAAAGAAGACATTTGTCCTCCATCAAGAGGCCATTAAAAGCAGCCTTCACCAGCGACAGGATATTTAACAGTAACTGAATGGATCTTTGTAGTTTTTAAATATCACGTCATTTCCAGCTGTGTTTTATTTGTTCAATGAGGTTATTTATACAGTATCATTATTTATTCATGCATGTATTTCCGCTCAGCTGATTGTTCGCTCTACTTTCCATTCATTTGAAATGATCCTTTTACCACTTCATGATTGTACACTGAAACGCCACGCAGAGCGGCGGCTCTTCGTGGGCTGTAATTGTATTGAGGCGCAACACGATTCATGTCGAGTGATTTGTTCCTTTGTGTTGTGGGAACAACTTTTCTCCGCTTTTCCGCCTAGACGTTCGCCCGCCACAAAATGTGAGTTATGCAGTTTTTTTTTATTGAAACAGTTTTTCCCCCACTTAAAGACAAACGGTCGTTTAACCTCACAGTTAAAATCTCCCCATAATTTGTTCATTTGAATGTTTTGCAGTTTTTCTCACAGAAGTGCATTTTCTTTTTGTAGCATGAACGAAACCAGAGCCCGGGAAGTCTGTGCAGCATCAGTCAAGAGACAACGAGAGAAACAGTAGAAGCCTTGGCTCGGCTTCAATCCAGCCTGCAGTTCAGTGTAGAACACACTGCCCAGGGAATAAAACTTTTTCTGGGTTGTCCCAGTTCAGAAATCTGTGGATTTCTACGACAAACCAGGAGCTCTTCTTCACCACACTCTTCTTCACACTTTAAAAGTGAAACAATGAACCGTAGCTGCACTAGTTTGGATGATGGTGTTGACAGTGTTGACGGTGTTGACGGTGTTGACGGTGTTGACGGTGTTGACGGTGTTGAAGGTGTTGACAGTATTGATGGTGTTGATGGTGTTGATGGTATTGACAGTATTGATTTATTGACGTGTTGACGGTATTGATGTGTTGACAGTGTTGATGGTATTGCCGGTATTGCCGGTCTTGATGGTATTGACGGTATTGACGGTATTGACGGTGGTAACAGTGTTGACAGTGTTGATGGTATTGATGTGTTGACGGTGTTGCCGCTATTGCCGGTATAGACGGTGTTGATGGTATTGACAGTATTGGCGGTGTTCATGATAGTGATGTGTTGACGGTGTTGACGGTGTTGACGGTGTTGATGGTATTGACAGTATTGACCGTGCTGACCATGTTGACGGCATTGACAGTGTTAACAGTGTTGACGGTGTTGACGGTGTTGACTGTGTTGACGGTGTTGACGGTATTGACGGTATTGACGGTATTGACGGTATTGACGGTGTTGACGGTGTTGATGGTGTTGACAGTGTTGATAGTATTGACGTGTTGATGGTGTTGCCGCTTTCGCCGGTATAGACGGTATAGACGGTATAGACGGTGTTGATGGTATTGACGGTATTGGCGGTGTTCAGGATAGTGGCGTGTTGACGGTGTTGACCGTGTTGACGGTGTTGATGGTATTGACAGTATTGACCGTGTTGACCGTGTTGACCGTGTTGATGGTATTGACAGTATTGACCGTGTTGACCGTGTTGACGGTATTGACGGTATTGACAGTGTTGACGGTGTTGACGGTGTTGACGGTATTGACAGTGTTGACGGTATTGACGGTATTGACAGTGTTGATGGTGTTGACGGTGTTGACTGTATTGACAGTGTTGAAGGTGTCGACAGCATTAATGGTATTGACGGTGTTGATGGTGGTGATGGTGTTGACCGTGTTGACGGTATTGACGGTATTGACAGTGTTAACAGTGTTGACGGTGTTGACGGTGTTGACGGTATTGACGTGTTGACAGTATTGACGGTATTGACGGTGTTGATGGTGTTGACGGTGTTGTCGGTGTTGATGGTGTTTATGGTGTTTATGGTGTTGATTGTATTGACAGCATTGACGGTGTTGATGGTATTGATGGTGTTGATGGGATTGACGGTGTTGATGGTGTTGATGGTGTTGATGGTGTTGATGGTGTTGACGGTGTTGATGGTGTTGACGGTGTTGATGGTGTTGATGGTGTTGACAGTGTTCTGGTGGAGTGGACATACACTTGCCTCTTCCTCTCGGTATCTGGCAGACAGATTTATATCACACTTACCAGGTGTGAACGAGTCACCAGTCTAACAGCAGTGACCCTCCTCGTCTCTCAGCTGAATCTCCAACAGGAATTTATTGTTCCACTGATTCTGCAGACACAAAAATGTTCTCCTGCTTCCTCCTCAGAGGCAAGAAACACTGCAATCCTGTTGTTTTCTGGGTGAAACATCTCTTCTCTCACACAGAAGATTTACAAGGTTTACTAACCAATATTGATAGAGTGGAGGTGTTTTTAATCATTTTCGCCCACAAACAGTTTCCACCATGTTGAAAGTGTCGATACTTGACTTACGTTTGACTGTTAAATCAGCTAATGACACATATTTACCTTTAAAATACTGGAAAGAAACAAGAACAAACAATCAAAATGAGACGCAGAACAAACAGAAAGATGTAAAAAAAAAATACCAAAATGATTCAGAAAAGGAACAAAAACAAAGAAATGAGCCTCAAAATGACAACAAACTTCAACTCCACAAAAAGATGCATGGAAACAAAAGTGAAGCAAAAAGAAAGAAGGATTTATCACTTATTCCAAAAATATCAACAAAACAGAAGCACAGAAACTACGGGGAGTTGGGAAGTCTGTTGCTTCTTCTGTGTTTAAGGGACAATAAAACATCAAGCTGCGATGCAGAGCATGGAGGGAATCTCCAGGATGAGTCTCAGAATGACCAGAGTCAGACTCAGACTACAAAACAGAGCGTCTTTAAAAGAAAAGAAAAGCTTTATGAGACACAGAGAGTCTGCGATGAGACGGACAAATGACCAAAGTGAGACTGGAAGAATCCTCCCAAACAGACGCGAAGCCATCCGAAGGGGACGGCAGAGCTATAAAAACAGGCAAATGACAGCAAAGAGATTCTAAAAGAACTATAAAAATAAAACAAATAAAAACAAATAAGCAGATGCATAAACACCAATGGAAGCACAAAACTATAAAAATGACTTCTAAAAGGAATCTAATGATTTTGTAAAATGATCTGAAGAGAAGAAAACAACTTGATAACATCGACCAGTGGAGATGTCTTCTTGGACAAAGGATTTTGTCAAACATTATTTTGTAAGTGAAAAGAGAAAACACATAAATATATTCCTGATCTCTCCTCCAGTTTCATCCCTCTGCTGCAGATGATTATGTTTAGAAGACGTCTGGCTGCAGAGTGTGAGAAATACTTGTGAGCAGAGGTCACGTGACCCACACTCCTTCCACCTTTCACACAATTGTTTGACAAGAACATAGAAATATAAGGAGCAGCGTTCGTCTTGACAGCTCAGATTACTGAGGGCAAATCTGTGAGAGGACTGTCAGTCAAAGTGACACAACAAGGAAGCTGAGCTCAACCTCTGATCTAAACGTGACGTTTCACGGAGCTCAGAGCCAATCAACAGTCACATCAGCATTTTTACATCTATATATTTATTTATTCTTTTCCTAATTATGCTGTCTACTCATTATTCATAATAGATATTCTGACTAACATTATTCTTCTTTTCATTAACTATAACAAGCAATAACATAATCAAACTGAACATTCTGAACATAATAGAGCCGATACTGAACCTCCAAAATCTATATCCTAAGGATTCTTAAATTCTACTTCAATCTCGTAATATCTTATGAGATTATTGGCACATGTATTATTTTATTTGCTATTTTCACATTACCGGTTGTTACATCGGTGCAGACAATCCATCAATCAATCAATCAATCAATCAATCAAACTTCATGTATAAAGCAGATTTCACACAATTAAAATGAAGCTCAACGTTAGAAACGGAGCTCCTCCACCTCACTTCATCAATATGCAGTAAAAAGAACAATCAACCATGAAAAGTAAATGAAAACTCAAAAAGCATAAATAAGAATAGGAAGTGTGTTTTGATGGGGAGAGAAAGAATCTTACAGTCTGCAGACATCGAGACACAAAGCCTCATATTTAACTCCTGCATGTGTCGAAGTGACAGATACTCATCCTGACTTCATGAGTTCATTCATGTCTTGGCTTGTATGTTCGATGGTGAATCGTCTGTCATGTCATGAGGACATTTCCAACCTTTTCTTTTTTTGATGGGCAACCTTTTGAGTTCAATTCTGCTTAAACCGTCACTACATAAGTAGATTGTGTTCAAAATGAAAAGCAATGTGCAAAATTAAACATTTCATTGTCCTTCATATCTCCCTTTGAAGTTCCTTCTTTTTTCCTGTTGTGACATTTGAACAATCAGACCGTTGATCCAGACGAGCTGGAGGCAGAGGTCACTCACTCTTTGCCACAAAAGGTCACTTGTTTTAAAATGAAGTATTTTTATCTTTCCTCCCGAAGCCTGGAGCAAAGTGAGGTTCTCTTCTTTGAAGATTACCTTCCCTGCACCTCCTGCAATCCCATTGGACGTCATTCCCTCCTCACTCACATGCTGTGGCAGATTTCTTTTATTGAGATTATGCAGAAAACTGCACACATTCTTCCACTAACAAGCAACAACTGACACATACTGAGAAACCATGAAAAGGAAAAGTAATCATGACAAGTGCCTCTGAAACAACATAAAAAGAAAACCTACTACCTCAGTGATATGGTGACACACTTTTATGCAAATCCCCCCAAAAAAGTCCTGCACTTCCTGTCACGTGCGTGCAGCATGCCGCCAGACTCACGTCAGCATAATCAAACATGATGCACGTGCCGACGCTCGCTCAGCACATACGCCAAATGTCCTGGCGCTTCTGCAAAATGAAGTTATAGCATGATTCATTAAGGCGAAGAGGAAGGAGCTCTCCCTTGACATTCTCCCTGCAAATCCACCGATTATGTTGCCACATCTGCGCCTGCAAATGAGCGGCGTGCGCGAGACGGCCGCAATTCATCATGCAGACAATTAACACACCGCGTGTTGGAAAGGACGCAAGGGGGTGAAATATAGCATGGTGTGTGTGTGTGTGTGTGTGTGTGTGTGTGTGTGTGTGTGTGTGTGTGTGTGTGTGTGTGTGTGTGTGTGTGTGTGTGTGTGTGTGTGTGTGTGTGTGTGTGTGTGTGTGTGTGTGTGTGTGTGGTAATACATTGTGACATATTGGACGGTGAGCGTCGGCTCACACAGACGTGATATGTGACCACGTTTGCATCCCATTAGCTGCTAAACTGCGCGGCGTCGAGCGTGTCTCCATATTGCGGTGTCAAGCCGACGGACGCTGCAGATTGGACTCGGCATATGGCTGACACCTCGTCTCTGCTACCCGCCGCTCCAACACTGTGGCGTTAGTCTGGATGCAGATTCCTCCCTTTCCCTTTCGAGTCGTTAAATAAATGCTCAAGTTGTGCTGAAGAATCGGCGCCACTCTGAGGGACCTTGGAGAACATCGTGTAAGAAATAAAGCCTTCCTTTATCTCCCTTCTTTGGAAAGTGACAGCTGATGTAACAAGCCAAGTTCTGAGTGGAAAAGACTTAATATTCATTCACTAGGTTAGAGTCATTCGTCCCTTAAATCTTCTGGCTTTAGCAGGAGCAGCTGAACAGTTGATCAGTTGCTCCAGAAACCTTCAGTGTTCTAAGTTTCTAGCTCCTCCTTGATTTTCCTCATTTGAATATTGGATCATAGGAGCTGCATTCAGAATCTGCTGTGTCTGTGTGAGCTGGACTGGCTCCGCCCACACATGCCCAATTTGGGAAGAGGAGGAAGTACTTCCTCTCGTGGTGCCATGTGCCAGAGCAGAGCTGCCTAATTGTGGGAGGAGTCAAAGGGAGGGCCTAGCTTGATTGGGATTGGCTAAACCCCCGATGACACTATATAGGGTTTGATTTCTGATTGGCTGCTTGGAGCAACACACTTTTTAAACCTGAGACAAGCCAGGGACAGAGAGGACAGACTGTCTTCACTTCTGGGTCTCATTCCTGGTATGGGGACGATTAGTACTGATGGTTGTGTTCTTTAAGGGAATATACATTTGTTAAATATAAACAACCAAAATAAAACTTCATTTCATTCATAAAAAAACATTTAGGAGGTGGATTCTGCGTAATATGACCTATTTAAACAAAACACTGCTGACGATCTTTAATGACATAAAATAAATTGCCATAATGTGACATGTTGTGAAACTTTCAGATTCTCCTTCACATATTTAAACTCCAGCAGAGTTTAATGAGGAAGTATTTATCCATTCCCCGGTTCAGCCTTCACTTCATCCTCCATCTGGAGCAGCTGCTTTCTCATGAAGGCTCCCGCAAGGGAAAACACATTCCAGGAAGCCTCTTTTAAAAGCACCTGGAATTTGACACCAGCCTCATCTCTTTACATTTACTTTGACTCACAGGTAATCGAGTAGTTTTGCAGGTGCTGCTGTTATTCTGTCAAAGATTCACTCGAGTCAGTTACTAGTTAGTCAAATACTTTGTCATTTTGTTGTTTTGCTTTTCGATTTTTGTTTATGATGATTTGTTTTCTATATGTTTCCTTTTTTAAAGCCTAGTTTATGTTGACCGAGGTTCTAGTTTTTCTTCTCTTGTCCTGTGTTTGAGTTCAGATCAGAACATTTCTTCTTTCTGTACTTTTTTCAAGGCCATTGGCCATAAATTTGAAAAGCGTGTGGTCAAACGTGGAAAAGAAAATTTTCCAAGAGATCTGAACTTGACTTTCTCATCCAGTCAAAAATATCCTGACCAGAACTAACTTGTGTTTCCACTTCCTGGGTTCATGTTTCATGTCTGAGTTCTCGTCCTGTCATCCTGTCAGGAGTTTCCTGTGTGTTTCCTGTTCCTAAAGTCTCTCCCAGAATGCATCGCCCATCATTGTTTTCCTCTAGTTATTTATGCACAGACCAATGCTTTGAAAAGGAGTGGCTGGCTTTGCCGAGTCATTCATAATGAAACACTCAGCTGGTGCATTCATAATGCAGCAGCCGTGGCACTCGGAGTGAAAGCTTTTGTCTCTGGCTGGAGGTCAGAGTCCAAACATCGCTCTAATATCAGTCTACAAACGGATCGACACACTGCTGCTTCCAGACCAGCGCATCAGACCAAACCTAATCTCTGCTCAGCAGATTGAAAACTCCTCTAATTAGTCAAATAATTTGCAAAAGGAGAGACAGGTTTCATGGTTCTCATTAATTAGGGCTGTGTGTGTATGTCTGTCCGAATAAATCACAACCTTCTTCTGCAGCCAAACGTTTCCCACAGGATGCAGACCCAGAAATAGCAGACCACCGCCAGTCAAAACCTTTAGTAAGTACAACAAGTGAGTGTTGTAGTTGTTTGATGTCTCTCTTAGATGAGCGTTGTTCCCCAAAGGAAGTCCAAGGTAATCTGACTCAGCAGGATTAAACATCATAAAACACTCATTTTACAAGAAGAGAGATCGTTTTGACTGTTCAGGTTCAAAAGCTCACCGATGAAATGACTGGCAGAAGAAGAAAAAGAAAGAAATCTGAATTATATTTCAGGACATTTTTACCTTCTGGAAACACGATTCTGCTGATTTTACAGCAACCTGAAGAAAGTCACAGAAAGAAATGTATTTTTAAAAAAAGGAAGGCACGCAGAGGACGAAGTGTATGTTTTAAACCCCGAGAGACAAATACCAAACATTTTAAAGCCAAATAGAGAAATGCAGATACACTTTCATAAATCCCTTTAATGCTCTGCAAAGTTATGTGCTAATGAGTGGAGTGTGCTTGGCAGCGGCGGCGGCTGTACATAAAGAGCATGAACCCATAAAATCCACACGGAAATGTCCCCAAGATACCATCCAGACAAGCACACTGTGTGTGTGTGTGTGTGTGTGTGTGTGTGTGTGTGTGTGTGTGTGTGTGTGTGTGTGTGTGAGGGGGGGGGGGGGGGGGGGGGGGGGGGGGGGTCATAATATATTCTGGCTATAGGCCACAAAAATAAAATGTAAGATGGAGCAGCTCTATGAAATAAACACATCCTGCAGAAATCATAAAGATAAATTTGGATCCTGAGGCACGCAGACTGAACAGGTGACAGTTTGTCAGACCCGGTGATGATTGCACCGAGAAAAAAAAAAGAAAAACTGCTGTTATATTTATATTCAATGACCCCAGCTAAACAATTTCACACTTTTTTTTTTTTTAAATATAGAAGTAATTCAATCTTTTATATTTGCTTGAACCAACTCGGGTTTGCAGGGTTGCCGAATTCATTGCGTTGATGTCAATGTGCAAAAGGTCGGGTACACACTGAAATACACACAATTACACACACCTGAAGAAAATAACATGCAAACCTCCCGCGGTCAGCAGCCGAGCCACGAATCGAACCAGGTTCCTCATGGTACAAGATCTTCATCAATTATTTATTAATTCTTATATTTAATTTGAATATCATGATTTATTTGTTATTTTGATTTATTGATCTGTGGACGCTAGTGGGATATTAGCAGTTCATTTATCAGCTCTGGAAAACAAATTGGAAATAAAGGAAATGAAATCACTAAAGTGTCGGCATCTCTTTGGAACATGGGAAATCGTCAAAACTCTGAACTCAGGATCGGAGACAACAAGAGCAAGTCGAGGCTTTAAATCGAAAGGAAGATTGTTCTTTTATCTGGATAGAAGCACATAGTGTGTACAAACAGAATATACTATGTACTGTGGGTTTGATGTTATGGAGCCAAAATATACCAACACAAAAACCTGTAATGCGTTAAAAATCCTTTCATGGTTGTATTTGATGCTTCGAGCATAGCCTGTAAGTTTATTCTATGATTTGAACCTTTGTAATCCCGGAGGTTCTATATCTGTGTTTGCTCTGAGCTCTTCTCCCTGACCTGAAGGTCTGAGCTCCTCCTCGCTCCACGGTGGGAAACAACAGGATGGACCGTGAAGCTTATGAACAATCTCACATCTATGATTTATATGCGCGCCTGCATCCCGTCCATATTGTGATCAGATCTCATTATGCAAAGCAAGCGAACATGTCAGCTCCTGCTCCCCAGCCTGGACTTCATTTCTGCTGCTGCTGCTTCAGAGCTCAGGACTCTGTGGGAGGAAGTGTCACACGTTCTGTGAGGATTCTCTTCAAAAAAATGAAACTTTTAAAAATCAACCTGCTGGGTTTGTTTCAGACATGTTAAAAATGTTGAAGCTCTCATGGCGTTTAGGTCAAGGCTCGGTAAGTTGCTCCGTTTAAATATCAGCTGGGATTGACTGTAATGAATGAAGGAGTTCTGAGAAAAGTGACGAGACGCTGCTGATGTGTTCCTCTGAGATGTTGAGTCAATACGACGTCTGAAGAGTGACAGTGAAGAACCTGTGTCACACCGATCCTGTCACCAAACACGACCCGTCGAATGTATCGCCCTCCTGTCAGGAGTAACACAGATATCATCCTGATTCTGTGATATGAATTAACCTCAGATTGGCTCAGATCTGACTAATCCCTCCCTCTCTTCTCCTATCGTTTCATTTCCATCATATTTTTTATACTTGCATTGTTTTTCTACTTTTCTGTTATTTATTTATTTATATGTTCATTATGATAATTTTTTTAATTAAATTGTATTATATTTTATATGTATTTATTATCATGATACATTTTTTGTATTATTATTATTATTATTATTATTTTATTTATTTTTTTTATTTTTTTTACTGTTATTATTATTATTATTATTATTATTATTATTATTATTATTATTATTATTATTATTATTATTATTATTATTATTATTATTATTATTATTTCATTTTATTTTCTTTGCCTTGACTTTGTTTTTAGTGGGTGGGTCACTTGCTACCAAAGAAAGGATTTTTATAATTGCGGTGTTAATGTTTGAAACCTGTGAAGTAAGAACAAATGTTAAATATTGATGTGTGTCAGTTTTGGGAGTGAGGTTTTGGAATGGACTTAATGAGGAACTGAAAACCTTTAGTTCTCTGTGTTTTCAAAAATAATTCAAGATGTAAAATATTTCAAGGTTATGCTGTGAATTGTTAATTTGATATTTATTATCCGAAAAGTGATTTCTAATTTACATTTAGTCATTTAGTTTTGTATTTGATTACTTAGTACTTTTTGTTTGTAAATAACCGATTCCCTCTTCGGTTGCTCGACAGTTAATTTTTTGTAATAATGTTCTTGTTTGCTGCTTTGTATGAATGCTACTGAAATAAAACGAACTAAACTAATAAAAGAAAAGAAAAAACCAACCAGAACAGCAGATATTCTCCTCCTCTGGGTCTGGTTCTGCAGGTTTTTATTTTCCTGCTTCTCCTCTCCTTGTTCATGTGGAAACTTTAGTTTTTCACAGTAAAAGTGCCTTTGGAGGAGAGTATTGCATTTGGTGCTATAAGAATAAAAATATAATTGAATTATTTTGGCTGTATTTTTGTCATAAATGTCCAACAAGGTGGACATGTCATTGATCATGGTTCCCTGTTGGAGGTGTAGATAAGTGAGACTTTAACCACACACCTTCATTAATGTACACAATTTCTACATGGAATACAAATTGTACACAAGTACTGACTTTAGGAATAAAGATCAGATAGATATACATCACATAGAGCAGAATAGAGCCAAAATTGCCCCAGAAGTTGGTCAAACTGCTTTAAGTAGATTCAGTCACTTCTAGAGGATGAAAAATAGAAAAAGAAGAAACGAGGCTGTCGAACATAGATTCATATCAATCTTGATGTTTTACTTACTAAATCTAATTACCAGCAGACAGATACATTAAAGATGACTTGGAGAACTGTGTATGCAGTAATTAACAAAAGCAAATGAGTGTGTTTTGCTTTTAATGTCTGAGAACATGAACACTGGCTCGTTCGTCACGAACAGCTTCTGGGATTTGGCTCCAGCTCTGAGATTCACTTTAAGTGAGGGAAGAGTTTCATTAAAGAAAGAAATAATGAAGCTTTGGATTTTAGTCTTAGTCAATGTGACTCTTTAAATATTTATTCCTCACCATCCCCGTGCCCATCTGTTTCCTCGTTACTTTTCACAGAATGCATGGAAAAGAATTAGTTAATTAACATCAGTTGTTATAAAGCTGCTGCTTTCATTTCGACACCAATTAGCGTGAGAATGTCTTTATCATAAATCTCTGAGAAATCACAGATTTCTGTACTTTTTCTTTATCTAAAAGGAGTTGCACTGGCGTTTACAACAAGGAATGAAATAATGATATGTCGTTGTGTATTGGATTACTGACACTATAAAGAAACATGTACAGTAGTATGACTTCATTAACACTGCGCTTTAAATTACTTCAGTTTTCAGTCTGTAAAGTCTCAATACCGACCAAAATCTTTTATATTTTACATTTTATAGCTTTTAAGTGTCTCTTAAAAGAATTAATTCTCATTTAATGTGTGACAGTCTGTTGTCACAAACTACTGAGTTGCTTATGTTTTGTCATTTATCTTAAAACACACATATTATCTTAAATTGGACACACTTATGCAATACTTAACTCTGAGATTTGCTCCTGGTTGGTTTATTTCTTGCAGTTAACACACCTGATTGATGCTTTTGATGTAAAAATATGGAAAAAATTACATAATATATTAGACGTAATATCTAAAATGCTTCATTTCCACATCAGTCCAAACTGCTGAGTTTTATTGAAGCCTGATCAGACACACACTCAGATTATTTCCTTATAATCCAGCCGTGTTGTTCCATCAGGATGGTCAGGCGCCTTCAGGAAGCAGCGTGTTGCACTGGCAGCAAAGAAACACTACAAATCCTCAGTGAAGTTTAGAAAAACTGCAGGATTGGGGGTTAAATTTGTCACTGACGGCTCACTTGTGGTTTCCACATGACGTCAGTTGTCCGCACAGACTCGACCGCAGGCAAATCAAAATTAGACACACTGAAGATGTTCTACCAGAAAAAAGCTTATTTTGAGGAAAACGTGTGCGTGCACATTAAATTCTCCAATTGGGGGAGTTTCTACTTGAATCTCGGTCTCAGACGGCCTCAGTTTTGCTTCAGTGTCTCTGGTTGATCATCATCAGCAATGCATGGGACTGAACAGGCGACAGCGGCGGTCATCAGACTGATGCGGCGTTAAAATCAGCCGAGTTCGTGCTGGTGATGTTGCATTAGCATGAAGCCATTCTGAAACATTCGCAGTGACGGATGCAGACATCCTCCACCCAAAGAAATGAGAAGCTGACAGCAACGTCAGTCTGCAGAGAAACATTGAGGTTGATCAAAGGATTTTACCAAAACATAAATACATAAAGAAGAACTTCTTGATTAAATATGAACTGTTTTAAGAATGCACTTTAATTTCTCTGCACTCAAACTAAAAGAGAAAATGTAAAGGTGTCTTAACTTATCATATTATCATTTAAAGATCAAAAGAAGTTAAAAAAAAATAGCTTTGACAGCACAGATGTCTTAGTCATGAAGACGACTGGACGTGTCTTAACTCATGAAGATGGTTCACCTTTCATCTGAGAATCTGCTTCACTTTTAACAGCCTCGCGTGAGAATTCAGGATTTATATTCTCCTGGAGAGAAAGTGACCTGAACGACTCTCGTCTGACCCGAGGCGTCAACAGGCAGAGATTCTACAGTGGGAAGAGTTTCACCAAACCAGGAAGAAAATATTCCAACAGGCGGGTTTGAATTCAAAGCTACTGGGTGATAGATTAACCATTGTGTGTGTGTGTGTGTGTGTGTGTGTGTGTGTGTGTGTGTGTGTGTGTGTGTGTGTGTGTGTGTGTGTGTGTGTGCGTGCGTGCGTGCGTGTGTGTGTGTGTGTGTGTGTGTGTGTTTGTGCGTGTGTGCATGTGCGTGTGTGCGTGCGTGCGTGCGTGCGTGCGTGCGTGCGTGCGGGCGTGCATGCGTGCGTGCGTGCGGGCGGGCGTGCGGGCGTGCATGCGTACTCAAGCGTCCCCGTTTCCACGACAACGTTTAAATTGAAAATGAAATGACATAGTTTTCATGTTAGACCACTAGAGGGTGCTGTTGTTTGTTTCTGTAATGAAAGCACACACATGAAGAAGAAGAACTGTCATATATGGTTTATATGAAAACACACATCGACCTTTGGAGCAGTCCACGACAGTGACGCTTTACGACAGCGTGAGACAAAACCTACACATAATGTGAGCGCGTGTCGTGGCTGATGTCAGACAGTTCACGTTGTCAATAAAGGAAGTTCACCCGGGGAAAGTCTTCTCTCGATCATTCTACAAGAACAATCAGCTATGAACATTACCAATGGGAGTACAAGGACATTCATATGGACAGACCAAGTTGGATTGTTATTACGGTGACTGTCAAAATAAAAGTACCAAATCCAGGAGAATAAGGCCTTGGAGTCATGACACCAGGGAGGACACTTTGTTCCGATTGGCTCTACTGAGCATGTGCAGAACTGCTAGTTAACAACCAGTCCACATGCGTAGTAGCAGCGATTCAGAAAAGTTGTTTTCCCTGTTTCCATGGAGACGGAGTCGGAGCCTTTTCAAAAAGTTGTATTTTCAGTGGCTCTGAGCGTCGTCGTCATGGAAACAGACCCCCAAAAGATAACAAAAGTTTTCACTGGAAAACGATGCATCAGAATAAAAGGTGACTTGCAGGTGTAACTTCACACACACACACACACACACAGTGTGGTTGATCTGGTGAGACATTCGGTTGTAAATGTCAAACCTCAATCGGACTAATCCTTTATTTCATTCGTGTTTATGCTGATGACACTCAACTTTCTCCTCCTACGACCTGAGCTGGTATTTATGTCTCTGACAGGCGCTAACGCGGCGAGTGTGCAGCTCACCTGAACCATCGCTGCGGTTTTGTCATATTTGGTTGTGAATGTCAAACTTCAATCGAATCGCAGCTTTTATCATTACGCCGTTTTCCCACTGTGAACAGAACATCAGAAATAAAGATGAGATCTGGCTTTATCTGTCAGAAAAAAAGCTTTTTACAAGATACCTTCTCCTTTTATCTTCAGCGCGATAAAAATTCATATCAGTGTTTATTTTCCGGATGCAGCTTCTCGTACATTGTTCACAACAGAACAGGCTTTCATTCAGGTCTTCTCTTGCATCCCACAATGTCAAATACTAAATGAAAGAAACACACAAACTGGCTTTCTGAGCCGATTCTGAAATAATAGAAATAAATATGTATCCTATTTCTTTCTCGTTCTCTGTTGGCAGTTCAACAGAAAGTGTTGCTTTTATCATCAGGCATTCAAAAAAATGGCGGGCGTGTAAAATCAGTCCGCTGACACACTGTACAGCAGCTTTATCCATCCACACACTTCCATTAAAGAAAGTGAATTCAGTCTAATTAACGTCTCCCACATTAACGTGTGGCGGAATGAGAAACAAATAACACACCTTAGCGAAACGTGAAGCTTCGCTCTCTGGGGCGAGCCGAAGAGCTCTGGAGATATTTCTACTTCATCACAGTGATAAGTTGGACAGAAATGAGCAGCTGCTACCTGGAACACTATTTTTCAAAGTCTTTTTTTTTTCCATCGTTGAGCCCAAAGTCCCCGGCACAGATGCATCAATCCCGCTCTTGATTCCTCCCTGAACTCCATTTTGATTGTTTCCTCGCCGCCCTGACAGTAAGACTTCAATAAGCACCTTCACAGAAGCTGCAGATTTCCCAGGATTTTAACTCTAATCACAGCTTCACCCTCCCGTCCCGCCAGTGGCAACACTATCGCTTCATCGCTTTATTGCTTCTGCACGCAGGTCCGAAGTCTTTCCTCCAGGCGGCCTGCACTTTTATCCTGCATCGGTTCTAGACGTCTTTCCCGACAAGATTACCCCTCCGACCTTCTTTTCCTCCCATCACTTGCCCTCCAGTACACTTCTGACACCAATATGTGCTTGATAATCCACTTTGGGCTGAGCTGCTGTGAGATATGAGACATTTACACCCGTCAAGCCTGGCGATCTAATCCTCAGCGTTTATCTGGCCTGACCCGCAGTGTGCAGGGTTTTTGTTTTGTGAGCTCACACCTTCATGCCCGGGTCGTGTTGACGTGACAGGAGGCCCTGTAGTAAACCGGCTCCGCTCTCCCTTAACATTGTCTCCATGTTTTTTCTATCTCATGTATAATCTCTGTGTAATCTTGTCATCTATCACCAAGGAGTACCCCTGTGAAGGAAAAATACATGTTTATGCCCATCAAGGTGAAGCGTCTGCACACACCGAGGGTTTCCGTCCGTATCAAAGACTCATGGGGACATCTAGTGTCGACTGAGGAAAGGAAAAGCTCTCCTGCTTGTTTCTCCACACGTTTCCTCTTCAAGTCCCTCTCATACAGAAGTGTGAAGATCAAATGTGGCACCGATTTCCAGGCACGCCCGAACAGCACAGCTTTATATACGTGCAACACGAGAACTGACTGATTATTTACATTTAGTGAGATTTGCATAAAAGAGATGGATAAAACAAAAGTTAGTCATGAGATGGCAAATACACACTTTTGCCTTGAATGTGTTGATTATCAGTGTTTTTAATAGAGCTGCTGTCATTTAACTGGAGCGCCACAGATATCAATACTATAAATATCGACCCTGCAGGTTTGTGTGCTTCTGTGTTGATCTTCTGTTTATGTGTCGAGGGTTTTATTGCATCTCTTTCAGTGGTTCTGCATCTCGATCAAGTCAATTTGCATCTCTTTCTGCTCGTCTTGTGTCTGTTTGCAGTCATTGTGCGTCTTGGATGTGTCGGAGTCCACTGGCATCCCTTTGTGTCTCTTTGTCCTCCCCTCACATGACATTTATTATTGGGCTGACAGTGCGTTCTGGTTCTGATCTCCTGGTTGTTTCGTGGTCATTGTCAGAAACAGATTCGATGCCCGATGGGCTGAACGTCACCCAGGAAGCTTGTTGAAACAGAAAAAAAAAAAAGAAAGCACTGCCCTGCCTGGATGGAGTTCCTGCTATCTGTCTCCCTCCTCCCCTGCTGCTCTCGGCTTTGATTAGCTCCCATTAGGAAACCACTCCAAGCCGCTACGCTACCAAACACATTTACGAGTCGTAAAGCGTCGCAATCAACAAACTCACACCAGGCCAAAACTCTCAAAGCGCCTGTTAGGAGTCTCCGGCGAGGAGAAGCAGGGAAATCGAATGGCTACAAAGTGGTGCTTGACGCAGCTTCGGGACAAACGAGGAAAAGCTGCAGAGGTTTTATCTCGGAAAAGATCAAATTCCAACGGGGGGGTCTGGTTGTTTGGCTGGATGATGATGTTGGATGATGCAGGATGATGTTGGATCATGTTGGATGATGTTGGATGGTCTTGGATGATGCATGATGATTTTGTATGATGTTGGATGATGATGCAGGAAGATGCTTGATGAAGTAGGAGTATGCTGAATGATGCAGGATGATACTGGATGATGCAAGATGATACTGGATGATGCAGCATGATGTTGGATTATGTTGGATGCTCCTAGATGATGCAGCATGATGTTGGATGATGATGGATGATGCTGAATGATGCAGGATGATACTGGATGATGCAGCATGATGTTGTATTATGTTGGATGCTCCTAGATGATGCAGGATGATGATGGATGATGATGGATGATGCTGAATGATGCTGAATGATGCAGGATGATACTGGATGATGCAGCATGATGTTGTATTATGTTGGATGCTCCTAGATGATGCAGGATGATGATGGATGATGATGGATGATGCTGAATGATGCTGAATGATGCAGGATGATACTGGATGATGCAGCATGATGTTGGATTATGTTGGATGCTCCTAGATGATGCAGGATGATGTTGGATGATGCTGGATGATGCAGCATGATGTTGGACGATGCAGCATGATGTTGGATGATGCAGGATGATGTTGGATGATGCTGGATGATGCAGCATGATGTTGGATGATGCAGCATGATCCTAGATGATGCAGGATGATGTTGGATGATGCTGGATGATGTTGGATTATGATGGAAGATGATGCAGGATAATGCTGAATAACATTGGATGATGCTGGATGATGCTAGATAATGATGTTGGAAGATGTTGGATGATGTTGGATTGTGTTGGATTGTGTTGGATGACTCTAGATGATGCAGGATGATGTTGGATGATGCTGGATGATGCAGCATGATGTTGGATGATGCAGCATGATCCTAGATGATGCAGGATGATGTTAGATGATGCTGGATGATGTTGGATTATGATGGAAGATGATGCAGGGTAATGCTGAATAACATTGGATGATGCTGGATGATGCTGGATGATGCTAGATGATGCAGGATGATGCTGGATGATGATGTTGGAAGATGTTGGATGATGTTGGATTGTGTTGGATGACTCTAGATGATTCAGGATGATGTTAGATGATGCTGGATGATGTTGGATTATGATGGAAGATGATGCATGATCTTGGATGATGATGGATGAAGTTGTATGATGAAGAATAATGCTCGATCATGCTTGATTATGTTGGATGATGCTGCATGATCTTGGATGATGATGGATGAAGATGTTGTCTGCTGCTGGATGATGCAGGATGATGTTGGAAGATGCTGGATGAAGCAGGAGTATGATGGATGATGTTGGTTTATGCTGGATGATTCAGGATGATACTGGATGATGCAGGATGATGTTGGATTGTGTTGGATGATCAAGATGATGCAGGATGACATTGGAAGATGCTGGATGATGATGGAAGATGATGCATGATAATGTTGGATAACATTGTATGATCGATTGATTCTGGGTGATCCAGGATGAACTCTTATGATACTGGATGATGCTAGATGATACTGGATGATGCTTGAGGCGGCGGGGGGTGAGGTTGCGGGTGGCGGGATGGCAGCGTGGCGGGGGGGTGAGGCGGCGGGATGGAGGGCAGCGGGGGTGGCAGCGTGGCGGGGGGGTGAGGCGGCGGGATGGAGGGCTGCGGGGATGCGGGGTGGCAGTGTGGCGAGGGGGTGAGGCGGCGGGATGGAGGGCGGCGGGGCACGATCGACTGTGTCTGTGAAGAAAAGGAGGGACGAGGTTTCAGATGAAAAGCAGAGCAGAATTTAAAGGCTCAGAGGCTCGTCGGGGGAATTTCCTGACATAATGTGAGACCTCTTGTCTCATCAGACGGAGGAGTAACTGCTAATCAATGTAAAGTTACTCTGACTGACGACCGCGGTCCAGTGATGAAGCACTTTTATTGGCGATGCCAGTGTTTATGGGCCGAGGTGTTTAAATCAGATAATTAATCATGCTTTCATTTTACCCACTCCAGCTGCCTTTTTACTCATTTTACAGCAAAGCAATCTGGAGAGTTTTCAAATGAGCTCTGCTGCATTGAAAGTCTCCAACCTGTCATTATGGAAGCTAAACATATATTTGTTGATATATGATTATATTGTTATGTTAAATA
This sequence comes from Lipophrys pholis, assembly GCF_963383615.2. Lineage (NCBI taxonomy): Eukaryota > Metazoa > Chordata > Actinopteri > Blenniiformes > Blenniidae > Lipophrys > Lipophrys pholis. Next base: position 1,904,403 of record NC_137629.1, on the reverse strand, counting down.
TTGCGATTGGTGCTGCTGCTGGCGTGATTATGAAACTTTATTCAGCTCTGCAATGAACTGAACTCTTGAATATTTGTCCTTAAGCTCAGAGAAACTGTAAAAACTGCCACTAACAGATTTATTTCACTCAGAATATTTTCTTAATCCTTCTGTGTTTGGTTAAAGAAAGAAAAAGTCCTCGTTGTGTTAACGGCTTGAGATGTTCATGTTTGACTCTTCAAGCACAGATTTTCAGACTAAACACAGAATTTTACTCCAATCAAATACTTTTCATTCACTCCGGTCTATAAATAACATTTTTAATTATATGTTTTATGTCATTTGCACAATAAATAAAGTTACTTCAAGAGCAGAACAGAGTTTATAGCAGGACTTTCTCTCTCTACCAGTGAGAGTTTCTGCTTTATTTAGATTTTATAATAATATCTGATGTGTTCATTTCATCTGGTGAAACTTCAGTTAGTCGTTTAGATTTGATCCCACCTAGAATCAAAATAATAACATCGATATTTGGATCGATGTGTGGATTAAAGAAGAGACCTCCAGACTATTGCATCGGGCCAAACTCGATATCCTCACTCCGTCACAGAGTCTAAACTTCTGAAACAACTTTTAAACATATTCGGATCATTTGTTTCCCTTTTTTCTTCATCTGTTTAACATTTAACCTGAATTCAAATCTCTTCTTCACTCAGACACCCTGACTTTTCCACGCAGCAGGAAATCACATTTCTACAAGTCAATAAAGTCAAAGTGAACAAGAAGTTTGGTAATATTTGCATTAAGCCTCATGAGTTATGACTTTAAGTGCACGTGTTTTTATTTCCTGTATAAATCTCCCTTGAGAAAAGTTTTTTGTGAGGTGACCATTAACAAATGGAAGAGATGAGTAGTTTTCATGGGTCTTTTCAAAAACAAATATACAACACACATAATATAAATATACATATAAACATAAATATAAAACACACCTAACTAAAATTCGTCAATAAAATGTGAGATTATCTCATTATAATTAAGGTGAGGAGGATTAAAACTGATGAGCAAAGCAATTAAAAGCTTCTTTAAAAGCATTTCAACAGGACTGCAGGTTTGTTCTATGTAAGGTTTTCATTCTTGAAAAGTGTAAAAATGTGTTTAATAGATAATGAAAGACACTAGGACACATACTGTTTATATATACATAGATATTTCACGATGAGCATTATTTCTGTTTTTGAAGTTATATCATTGATTTGCAAATATACACAAACATATGAATATATCTCTAGTAAAATCATGAACGGAAACTAGAACTGCACTCGGTAGAGCGCAACCTTTTGTTTGTAGAACTGTGTTAGCATCGCTAGCATGATAGCCATTTGCTCATATTAATGCTAACTAGCCTGTCAGGTAGCTACGTCACTGAGTGGAACACTGAGTAGGGGGCGTCTCCATGGTAACAGATGCTGATCTCCTTTGATCTCTTCCAGGAGGCTTTTAAAAAAAAAGAAATCACAGTTTTTTGTGATTTATTTGGAAACGGTCAGTGGTTAACATCCCAAAATCTACTGGATTGGTCTTTGGATGATGACAAATCATCCCTGAAGATTTCATGCAATTCAGGTGAGTAGTTTTTGTGAAAACTTGGTAAAATACATACAAACCAACAAATAAATACACACAGATGAAAACATAAACTTCTCAGACAATTTCGTTGGTCACCCAACTGTTGTTGGGGGAGGAAATGAATGAAAAAAAGAATGAATGAATAAATGAATGAATGAATGAATAAATAAATAAACAGATGAATAAATAAACGCAGAGGGAAACATAACCTGCTCTGCCAGCCTTTGTTGGTAAAAAGGTAAAACTCCTGCCTCAGTTGTACATTAGTTTTCAGTTTGTGTCACTTTTGGCCTTGTGGTCCTTCACATTCAGTTTTATCTTCCTCTTCATGTAGCTCACAAGCATTTGTGGAAATAATTGTTCCAGCTGCTTCTTTTGAGTCTGGATCCTTGTGCCATGAGTTCATGTTCGGCTTTGATGAAACAGACACAAGAACCAGGGAAACGCTGTAGACTTTGATATCCACAACACTTGTTATCTCGATCTAATGAGGCCGCTGATACCTGCTTAATGAGCGGTTCAGATCTGACTGAGTCGGGCTCGGCGGTCTACTGGTCTGACATAAATATTAGGAAAATATTCATAAACAAATCATGTGCTTGTTGCTCTATATCAGAAAATAGAGTATATTTAAACCTGGACTCTTCAATTCAAACTCCAATGATACACATTTGTGGCCGAGCTTTGTTTATGAATCTTCCAGTTTGGGTTCCCGGAGCTGTTCTGATGCTTCTGGTGTCTCCTGGCTTGTTGTTTGGTTTTATTTCCACCTCCTGCCTCAGTGTGTTCGTGCCTCTGGTAAACCAGCTGCATGGATCATTTCCAGCACTCGGTGACGAGCTGGTCGAGCACCCAGCTGCTTCACGCGCAGCTTTTCCCCTCCAGAGTTTTCAGAATAAACACCAAATAAATGAGAATGTTGCTCTACATGTGAAGAATATGTGAAGAGCAAGATGGTAAGTCATGCATAACAGTAAAATAAAACCACACACATTGCTTATCACAGTTACCACCTTGTTTCTGTTCATCTGAAGAGGCAAAACATTGTTCTTCAAACGCAAACCTCCAGTTTCTATGTTAAATATACAGGAACTTTGAACAGATTTTAACTGCCCCGGAGTGATAAAAGCTGCGGGAAAGTCTGTTTTTAGATACAAGAACATTTGTTGAAACTGCTTTTGAACGATCTAACAGGCTGTATGAGGGCTGATGATGGAGATAAAGATGAAGAGGAGGAGGAAGATGAGGAAGAGGAAGACAATGACAACGACAAGGCAGACGATCCCACGCGATGACCCCTGGAGGGAGCAAGCTAATGAATTATATAACCTCGCGATCCGAATATTTCGTATTTAAAAGGTACAACTTCTCTGACTTTGTGACTTTGTGAAACGGTGAGTTGAAGTTTTTCACTCTGACAGCTGACACATCGGCAATCAAACTCAAGAAGCCAGAGGATAAAAAAGCAGTAGAAGAGGTACTTACTGTCACTTTTCAAAACACGACTTAAAAAAAAAAAAAAAAGCAGGCAGAGCTTCTCATTTCTCACTGAATCCTCTCCTCCATCATCCAGGAGAGCGTTTGATCTAAAACCAGACTCACTCAGACAAGTCATCACTCAGAAAGGCTCAAATGTAAATCTTCATTTCCCTGAAGAAACTGGTGAAGAACGAATATCATTTTATTATATAGGTGTTGTATATAATAAAAGTCCTCGACACCTTCAGCAGCTCTCAGGGTGAAGCCTTTTGATTTTTATTGTTTTAATAAAATCATGATTAAAACAAATAAGTGAACTGGGAAACTGGGATGAATTTGTAAAATGTATGTCACGACATTTTCAAGTGAAAACAGAAAAGTCATTTTTGTGGAGGGGGTGTGTTTACACAACTCAGAGCTCAGAGCCACTAACAACATTATTTTTTGAAAACACTTTGACTCTATTGTCGTGTAAACACAAAACAACGCAACTTCATAAAAAATTTGAAAATAAAAGGAAATTCTTATCTAATTTTAAAGTAAATGCGATTTTACTTGTAATGTAAATGGTGCTTTAAGGATGTGGGGATAGTTTCTACCCTTATGGTAAAAAAAAAGTGTCTTTAGAAAAAAAAAGTAATTGAAGCTGCAAGCAGCCTTGATCAGGACCTCACACTCTGGCCTCTGGCCCGTCGGGGTCGGCCCAATCATAGCCTCTGGACCGTTTCAATATTGATCAAATATAAATTTTGAAGGTTTTTAACAAAAAAATTACTTTTACATTAAAACATGTGCGGGGCTTTTATTTTGAAAGCTAACTAAAGTCTAATCCAGCTGATTCCTAAATTTCAATTTTTGAAGTAATTGCTGTAATTTTTAATAAACAAGGACTTTTATTTTGAAGGAGTTTGGAACTTTTATTTTGCATGTAAGCTCACCTCTAGCCTGGCTACACTAAATATTTATTTTGAAGTCAAAATTGTAATTTTTGATGAACAAGGACTTTTATTTCAAAATACTTTTGGGCTTTTATTTTCAATATCAGCTCACCCCAAGCCTAGCTAACAATGTAACGTCAATTTCTAAGATTTTAAATGTCATTTTGATAAACAAGGACTTTTATTTTGAAAATAAATTGGGGGCTTTTATTTTGAAAGCCAGCTCACCCCAAGCCCAGCTAAACACTTGATCTCTATTTTGAAGTCACCATTGTAATTTTTGTTAACAAGGACTTTTATTTTGAAGAACTTTGGGGCTTTCATTTGGAAAGTCAGGACAAGCAGGTTAAGTGGCCATCGTCTGATAAACGTGGTTTTATGTAATCCTGGTGTGAATGATGCAACAGTCTTCTGACCACGGCCCCCGGCTGGCTCAGTAGGTAGAGCACGAGACTCTCAATCTCAAGGTAGAGGGTTCGTGTCCCACGCCGGGGGCCACCTTCCCGTGGGCTCTCCACCTGCAGGAAGGTTCTTAATGGGTCATTGTGACCTGGGTGATGGTGCTCAGACTAACACCCCCACCACTCGGAAACGGATAAGCGGGAGAAAATGAATGAATAAGAAACATTACAAAAACAATAGGGTCCTGGCCTGAATAACATTAGTAGCATATTGACAAACAGAATCTAAAGATCTTCCTCGTAAAACCTCTACTTTTATTAAAGTTCTAATACGACAGTGTTTCCTTCTTGAATCGGCCGCTCTTCAAGCTGCTTATCAACAAATAAATGTTCAGGTTTATCTAGATACTGACCAAACTTTAACTTTGACTGTCACCATGCAGCCCAACAGGAAGTCGCAGCATTTATCAATCACCACAAATCATAGTCACTGAGAATCAAGCAAACACACCAAGGTTAGGAAGTTTAATAAGTGAAGTCAATGTAGGACGGGCAAATGTAACTGATTTCAAAGGAACTTGGTGGAATGATTGCCATTAGGCACAAAACAGTTTAAAAGTCTATCAGCATAATTAAGTTTCTCGTCTAAAAGAGGAGACATAAACATGTTAAACCAAATTCACATCCATCAGAAATAATGTCTTTTTTTCTGACAGTCTGATCAATAGACTGAAATCTGTTTCGATCGTTCGACTCACGGCTGCAATGAAATCTGTGTGCAGATGCAGAACGATTAAACAGGCAGGACAGTTTCAGTGTTTTATTAAATTGAAAATAATAAAAAGCCAACAAATCACTCTGATAAACAAGAAGGCCGCCGACAGAGGATCATTAATGAAAATACAACGTGAAGATGGGCGGAATGAATCCACTGAAGCTGATTGATGGTTTGGAAACAGGGGAAGTGGAAGCAAACACAGTAAAATAACATATGTTAAGTATTGAACACGTCAGCATTTTTCTCAGTGATATATTTCTTAAGGTACTATTGGTATGAAATGTTCACCAGACGTTGGTAACAAGCCACATAATCACAGGACTTTGTGTATTTGTTGGGTTTCTCTCTGTTAAAAGCGCCAAGAAATGACTGTCGTATGAGGTGCTATATGAATAAAGTTGAATTGAATTAATCCACACATACAAAGAAATCCAAACATATTTATTTCATAACTTAAGTTATGTGTAATAATGTGAAATTGAATTGGAAAAGGTATTGAAACGTACAAACTACAAAGAAACACGTTTGTCTCATAAACTGCAATGCAAAGAAATAAAGCATCATAAATACGGACACAATATAACAAACTGTATAAAATGTGATTTACTGAGCAGCAAGGAAGGAGAAGTTTGTAGGAAATGAGTTTGAAAAAGTGTTTCTGGGTTATGTTTGGTGACAGAATTTGATTTCCACATGTTCAGTTTCCACAGTTTAAGATAAGATAAGATAAAGTATTCATTATTTATCTCACATGTGGAGAAATTTGCAGTGGTACTACAGGATAGTAAAGAGAAAGAAGCACACATAGCAGAAACTAAAAAGAACAGTTAGTAGGAAAAAGTAGGAAAAGAGCCAGGAGCTGTTGTACCGTGAAGCCACTTGGGAAGCGCACCGGAAGTGTGCATTTTGTCTTTTTGATGAGACAGTAAGGTTTCTTGTTTTTTTTTTTAAAATTTGTTCCCAATTCTGTGTAATTCAAAGAACAAATCCTGGTAAATAAGCAATAAACAGTGAGGCAATGTGTGCTGGTGTTGTTGTGCATATTTTAACGAGGGCATGAAATGTAATGGAGACAAATTAGAAGGTGTTGTTGACCTCGGATCCCCTCATGGCCTCAGACCGGCCGGAGAGCGGTCTGAGACCGAGTCAGGCTTTAGGGTGCTCCACGTCTTTTTGTTTTTATTTTCCAAAAGTGCACAACAAAAAGTGCAAAGTGCAAAAAAGTGCATTTGAGGATTCAGGAGTGGCTTCTCCAGCAGCAGAACCCTGAATGACGTAAAATGGTGCCTTAAATAGAGTTTCCCTCAACTGGGTGAAACCATTAAAACTCCATAGGTCATAAAAGTTAACCTTACTGTCTTAAAACTAAGTTAAAATCCTCCCAACCAAAACCATAAATATAAGTTAATAAAAGAAAACCCATATAGCAAATTCATCTAAAAACCAAACACCTAAATAATAAACTAAATCCTAAACCCTGCTAAAACTATGTGTCACCCCCCAACTCGCTCCTCCTCTTGGTTCAACCCAGAACCTTCTTTTGCAGTGTCTGTGCAAGGGGGAATCTTCTGCCTGGACACCGGCCTGAACACAAGAGAAGAAGGTATAAATGTATGTTTATATGTAATAATGCATTTAGCATGAGTGTTTGATTAGGTGTGCATGTATTATAGAATGTTAAGTACATCTTACTCACAGCATACGCATTATGTATGATGTGTGTACTCTGTGTGCTTGTGTGTGGGTATAGGTGTTTATGTCTGTCTGTAGATATGTATGAATGGACATGTATGTATATATATTCTTTGTACTGCACAGGTGTGTGTGCGTGTGCGTGTGCGTGTGCATGTGTGTGTGTGTGTGTGTGTGTGTGTGTGTGTGTGTGTGTGTGTGTGTGTGTGTGTGTGTGTGTGTGTGTGTGTGTGTGTGTGCGTATCTATGTATGTATGTGAGAGATGGAAGGAAGTTAATTATGTTATTTACTTTAGGACAAGGGGTGGGAGTAAATAAGTTTTACTTATCACTCCTTTTCGAATACTCATATGACGATGTTTTATGTTTTTCTTGATTTATTTTTATATTATTATTACTGTTATTCATTTATTTATCTATTTGAGAGGAAAACTTTATTGTTGTTTTTCTTTTTTTCCTTATATTTTTGTTGTTTCGTACCTTGACATTTGAAATAAACATTTCAAAAAAAAAAAAAAAAAAAAAGAAAAGGTAAGCGCAAACTGTCCTCACACACCACACAACACTCACCCACATCTTTAAACCTTCACAGCAACACATCAACAAATCAGCCAGTCTTAAATACACATATATTGCACAAAGCTCAATTCATCAATTAATTGTTGTGTTGCCTCCACAGATGGTCGGATCTACAGACAACAGAAAATTCAATAAATAAGTTAAAAACAACAATGTGCAAACTTATTTCTATATGCAAATAGCCCAATCATAAAGTGCTGTGTGCTGATCAAAGTGCTGGTGAACATTTAAAGTGCTGCGAGTTCTTAAATCAGGAACGAACTGCCTGTAAAAATATGAACCAACACCCGAAAACTTGAAACAACAAAATTTACTTTACTGAAGCTGTATTTTACATGATGATATATAACTTCATCGTGACATGAGGGAAAGTAAAACACTTTGTGAAAACTACGACATTCCATATCACGAGACCAACACAACATGTTTAACAGAATATTATTGTTGACAGATGAGAAAAACATTTAATGTAACAATGTTAAGAAATCAATATGAAGAAATATGTCAAGTGTATAGTTTAAGTGACTTTTGCGTGCGTGCCTGCGTGTCCTGTGAATGACTGTTCACCTGTCCAGGAATAACGAAGATGTACTTAGGCCACGTTTACATGTCCCCGGGTTTTTACAAAAACGGATATATGCCCTTTCTACCTTTTAGAAAAAATTAAAAATAACAAAATAAAAATCTTCATTTACACAGACTGCATATCCACCTTGGGACAGAGCTGCTATGAGCAGCCAAACCTGTAGGGGGCAGTGTAACGAGACTCATGAAGCCATGGTAGCCAATCAGACTCCTGGAAAAACACAGTTATGAATTGTGACATAAATATCCGCCTCCCCTCTTTAGATGCAAATGGCGACAGGGGGTACGTCCGATATGGAATCACAGGAGTGCCAAAATCAAAAGGAAACAAATGGAGAAATATAAAGAGAATCAATAATACAAAAATTTGACAATTATACATATTCCTTTTTCTATCTTGTCTTTGCTTATTCCATTTTGTTAATGCTTCTCCTGTTTTGTCTTTGACTTCTCCATTTGCTTTTTCGACTAGTCAATCAGGTAAGGACTAGTCCCCCTGAACAGAAAGACCCCCCATTGCTCTTGCTGATTTGCATTGCATTGCTTATTTCTTTTCCAGGCGGCTTGACTCGTCCAGTAAATGCAATGACAAAAAGCAGTTTAAATTGAAAGGTTATTCAGGCTCTACTTTACCGGTCCAGCCCACTTTAAATGACGTTGGACTGTTTGTTGCCCCTGAACTGAAACTTGTTTGACACTCTTAATCAAAATATTAAAGAGACATCGGTTCAATGACACTTTCTTCCCACAAAAAAAAAACCCAACCCTCTGAATCTTCCCCTGCTTCCCCATGCCACACATTTTCCATCTTTATTTGTTTTCTTTCTTCTTTTTTTTTTTTAGATCTGCAGGCTTTTAGTCCAGATTTGAGCCTGACCACTATACAGCCCCCTGCACTGCTGCTGCTGCTGCTGCTGCTGCTGCAGTCATTATCCGGTCCACTTCCAGCCTCCAGCCGCTGACACAGACTCAACCTGCCACAGATTACAGATTACTCTCCCTGCACTTTCTTTCTAATTCTGTGTTTGTGGAGAGTCGGGCTCCGGCGAGATACGAGCCTCCTGCTCCAGGTCTGAAGCAGAGACGGCCATTATTGTGTTCTGTCACAACACAGCTCACCTGTGTGTGTGTGTGTGTGTGTGTGTGTGTGTGTGTGTGTGTGTGTGTGTGTGTGTGTGTGTGTGTGTGTGTGTGTGTGTGTGTGTGTGTGTGTGTGTGTGTGTGTGTGTGTGTGCGTGTGTGTGTGTGACACTAGACAAACCAAGCATTTATTCCCTGTGTGTCATATCCAGGTGAGTGTGACAGATCGTGGGCTTCACTACAGTGACAGGGGGAGCCGAGGCCATCTCGCCTGTATTATTCATGAGAGCCGGGGATGTCTCGTTGTCTCGTTGTCTTGTTGTGCCGTTGTCTCGTTGTCTCGGTTTCGCCGCACCAACATGATGGCAGGATGTAGCTCAGTGTGCGGTGTCATGAGCAGCAGTGTTACAGCAGCACCTAGTGCTTGTTGCATGCAGCCTGAATGAGAAGTGCTGCAGACATGCAGAGCACCAGTCAGGGATTTCATTTCTAAATTGGTTCAATCAGTTTATTAGAATGATTTTTGAAATACTTATCACGCCAGTTCTCGCTGTGTTTTGTCGTGCTGCCGCGTGTCATGGTTTTTGTCTCGTGTCATTGTTAATATTCATGTTTTATAATGTCAGCATTCATGTTCTGGAGTCTTCCCTCGGGCCCTGATTGCTCTGGATTGTTTCCAGCTGTGTGTGTGTGTGTGTGTGTGTGTGTGTGTGTGTGTGTGTGTGTGTGTGTGTGTGTGTGTGTGTGTGTGTGTGTGTGTGTGTGTCTTGAATGTCAGCCTGTGTGTGGTTAAATGCACAGGCACAGTTTCTCCTTCTAGAATCTTCCCTCTTCCCCACACGGTGCGATTTTAACAATCTTAGCAGTTTCAGCCTCTCGCGCTTCACGACACGAATGTAAATAATCCGGTCTGCAGACTGTACGAGCACACGCTGGCTCGCAGCAGGAATGTGTTGCATATCGCATAATGTGAACAGATCCTCAGCGTCGTGGCATTTATGTGTTCGTAGAGAAATCCCAGAAAAAGAGAATGAGAAGATGGAGGTGGCTCAGAGAGAGAGAGGACGGCCTGGAGGTGATGTAGCATTCTACGTTAGCACTTCCTGTTGTGGTCTTTCACAGTGGCGGCTGGTGATAAATCTTTTAGGTGAGGCTCTTTATTATTATTCGATTCCAGCCTGTTGCACACAGTGACCTGTGTATGTATGTGTGTGTCACGACAGTGTGATGTATAATTTTCACAGGGAATCCTGGGTAATGTAGCTCTGTGAATAAAGACGGTTTTCTAAGGCACGCAGTCGCCGTCCTCCTGTTTCAAACATAATATTGGCGACAAGGATGGAGTTTTTTTTCCAGTTTCACCACTTTCTTCGTTCCTCGCTTTGCCGAACATTTCACCGACCCCATGGCCCCGCTGGTTTGAGTCTTTTGAAACGTTTATCGCCGCCGCCAGGTTAGCTGACACGAGTGATGCTAGGCTAAAGTCTCTGCTAATTCACAGTCTGGGAAACGAGGGACAAGGTAAGTGGATCAGTATCGGGACTGTGTTGTCTTACTGGCTGGACATTTCGCTGCTCCACAGAGCGTAATCGTCCGGCGGATTGTCTTCAGACAGCGCCGACAGAGACCCGGTGAGTCCGTCCACCAGTACGTCACGGACCTCGGATGCTTGGCTAGCCTCTGCAAGTTTGGACACTTAGAAGACGAGTTTATTCGGGATCAGTTAGCCGAGCACACAGCTGATTTTACCAGAGAGACTGCTTATGGTGCCGGACGATACGACTCTGTCTCAGGCTGTGGACATGGCTTTTCAGCTCGAGTTGGCTGCTCAGCTAACATCGCGGCTAGTGGCTACAGACCCTGCTCCTTCATACTCTGCTCCGGTGGCACAGACAGTGGCCCCAGCAGCTCAGGGTCCCGGCCCCACTTGTCCTCACAACGAGGTCCAGGTTAATGTTGCGGGACACCAGGATGCCTCAGCATGCCGGCCATACGGAAACTGTGGCTCATTCTCCCACGGCACACGGGCTCTGGTCTGCCCAGCCACGGGACAGAGATGTCAGCGCTGCACTAAACTCAATCACTTCACTAAAATGTGCCTCTCAGCGCCTGCTTCAACAAGAACCCAGCGCCGCTCATCAAGCCCATCAAACCCGACAACCATTGACTCTGTGGGCGCCAACAACAAACCTTTCTCCTGGTGCACGGTGGAGCTGGATGACGTGTGTTTATCGCTGCTACTGGACACTGCTGCCTCAAGGTCTCTGCTCAGTGAGTCCACAGTCCGGCGGCTTTTTCCCAGACAGACCATCAGAGCAGGAGAGAGGAGCTGTATGGCTATGGACACACTAAAATCAACATATTCGGCACCGCTACCTTTTCTGGTCGTTATGGCTCCAGAGTCCTCCCAGTCTTCACATTCCAGGTGTCCTGGCATGGTGCCAACCTCCTGGGATTCGATTTGTTCTGCACCCTGGGTTTCTCCATCACTGACAGCCTGGATAACACCATCCTGACCATGAACACGCCATGGCAGCAGCGCTGGCCATCACTTTTCACTGAGCTGAGCTGCCTCACTGCCTTCAACCACCAGCCGCTCATCGACCCAGCTGTGAAAACAGTCATCCAACCTCTGCGTAGGCTACCCCTCACCCTGCGTGATGATGTCACTGTTGAGCTGCAGAAACTGTTGGATGCTGGCATCGAGTCGATGCCTCGCCCTGGATCCCCAATCTGGTGGTGGCAACCCGGTGTCGACCTCAGACAGGTAAACAAAGCGATGGTCCCAGACGGATACCCACTACCCACAGTGGAGGAGCTGTCTGCGCAGTTTCACGGCTCAAAAGTCTTCTGGAAGTTCAACCTTCGCCAGGGCTACCTGCAGGTTCCCCTACACCCTGACAGCCGCAACCTCACCGCCTTTGTGACCCACATGGGGGTCTTTTGTTACACCCGGATGCCCTTTGGACTCAGCTCAGCTCCCAGCTGCTTTCAGAAAATCATGGCCACCATCTTCGCAGGCATTCCCGGGGTGGTTGTGTACCTGGACGACGTCGTGGTACACGGAGCAACATCCGCCCTGCATGATGACCGCCTCTCCAGGGTCTGGATCTGCTCGCCGGTCACAGCCTCACGCTGAACAGGGAGAAGTGCATCTTTGCAGCTCCTGTTATTAAGTTTGTGGGGTTCCGCCTGAGCTCGCTGCATTCAAACGTCGATGCCATCCTGCGCCTGCCTGAACCCTCCTTGTGGCCATCAGTATGAATCGTGGACTCTCAATGACCGACAGTTACAACCCTAGTGGTGAAACATCATAGTTCTTTTAAACAGCTAGTGGATAGAGACACTTATTAAGACTCTTTTATTAACATACTTGTAAACAAATACAAGCAGAAGCTTCATTAGGCCCTTTTAGAAAATGAATGTGTTTTGTTACTGGTTTACTGGTTCGTCTGAGTTCAGGAAAAACAAAAGATATCAGGTTTGTTTTCAAACACATCAATTCAACTTTCATTGCATTTTAGAATGCTTTGAAAGAAACCTCAAGAGACGCAACAAACTGCTTTTTTAAGCTTATATTTTCATTCATTAATAAATATGATCATATCTAAACATTTATTCACATTAACAAACCTGAACACATTTGCAAAATTCTGAACACATTTCTGTTTGTGTGCATTTAAAAATAACTACGATGAAGAAAGTTGAACCTGATCTGCAGCTTTTCAGTCACATTTCTCCTTTCAAAGAGTAAATAAGAAGAGACATGACAGAGTTAATAATCAGAGACTCACTGCCTGTTGTCTTCATCTCACCATCTCATAGAAACACATGAGAAAAAACCAGAACTGACTAAACCAATCACTGTTCATCATGTATATTAATGACATTGTTAAACTATCTAAATTAACGAAATTTGTACTTTTTGCGGACGACACGAATATTATTTGTTCAGGAAATAACTTGGAGCAACTTTTGGAACAAATTACTGAGGAAATTAATAAACTTAAAAACTGGTTTAATGAAAATAAGTTATCATCGAACTTAAAAAAGACAAAATTTGTTATTTGGAAACCGAAAAAATGACATTACTGCACAATTGTCCATTGATAACATAATAATTGAAAGAGTTCAACAAAATGTATTTTTAGGGGTTGTGATAGATGAGAAGAGTTCTTGGAAACCTCATATTAGTTATTTGCGGACAAAACTTGCAAAACTTGTGGAAGTTATGAGGAGAGTCATAGAGGAAATTGTTATAAGTCTAATTTATTGCCTCTAATCACAAAAAGAGGCTATAAGAGTCGTTCATAAAGGAGAATATCATGATCACACAAACCCACTTTTTTTTTAAATCATCAGTTTTAAAATTAATTGATTTGGTGAATTATAAAACTGCTCAAATAATGTTCAGGGCATCAACAAAATCTCTACCTTCAAAGATCCATCCATCTTCTCCGTGTCCGGGTGGTGGGGGTGGCAGTCTGAGCACCGTCACCCAGATCACATTGACCCATCAGGAACCTTCCTGCAGGTGGAGAGCCCACGGAAAGGTGGAGAGCCCACGGGAAGGTGGAGAGCCCACAGGAAGGTGGAGAGCCCACGGGAAGGTGGAGAGCCCACAGGAAGGTGGAGAGCCCATGGGAAGGTGGAGAGCCCACGGGAAGGTGGAGAGCCCACAGGAAGGTGGAGAGCCCATGGGAAGGTGGAGAGCCCACAGGAAGGTGGAGAGCCCATGGGAAGGTGGAGAGCCCACAGGAAGGTGGAGAGCCCATGGGAAGGTGGAGAGCCCACAGGAAGGTGGAGAGCCCATGGGAAGGTGGAGAGCCCACGGGAAGGTGGAGAGCCCACGGGAAGGTGGAGAGCCCACGGGAAGGTGGAGAGCCCACAGGAAGGTGGAGAGCCCATGGGAAGGTGGAGAGCCCACGGGAAGGTGGAGAGCCCACAGGAAGGTGGAGAGCCCACAGGAAGGTGGAGAGCCCATGGGAAGGTGGAGAGCCCACAGGAAGGTGGAGAGCCCATGGGAAGGTGGCGCCCGGATTGGGACATGAACCCTCTACATTGAGATTGAGAGTCTCATGGGATCTCATGGGATACTTTCAAAAATCCCAAAAGGATTTTGTGATAGAGACGCGCATCATGCATACAACTTAAGGGGGAGTAACAAACTGTACCAACCAAAAGTTAGAACTACTTTAAAATCCATGTGAATCTCAGTGGGGGGACTTCTCTTGAGGAATGGTTTAGCCAGGAGCTCAAAGTTTGTTCTGCCATTATCCAATTTAAAAAAAAAAAAGATTGAAGGAAATGTGATGATAAAATATTTGGAAGAGAGAGACCGATGCTGTCGGCTGTGAGCGTTAAGGGAGAGGGGGGGTGAGGGGTCAGAGAGCGTTCCGGCTGCTCGTTGTCTTGCTGTGACCATTTTGTGTTTTACTGATTGTGATGTTGTGTCTTGTGAGGGGGAGTGGGGGGATTGGAATTGTAGAAGCGTTTGTTCCATCCATCTCCTTTTCAAACCATGCACTTGTTTATGTTATGTAAGCTGTATTGTGTGCAGGTTTGAAATAAAATGATTTACTTACTTTACTTACTATGGGCGATTTGAACTGAGCCCCATTTAATACTGCGTCAGTCACTCTGGTGTTAATCAGTCATTGGTGAGATCGCTACCAAGCCCCGCCTCCTCGGGGCGGCTTTCTGCAGCGCCCCCTGCTGCTCACACACACACTGACTACCAGAGAGAGAGAAATCAAGAAGTTAGTTGGCATAAACACATTTCAACAGTATTACAGTTTATTCCTATATTTTATATTGAAAAAAATAATAATAATTATATTGAAAAAAATAATTAACCTTCTTCTTGCTTCCACCAGGGGGGGGGCGGCGCCCTCTATTGACCAGCCGCTACTGGTCTTTAATTTTCCAACAAAACTCGCTCCGTGTAAACAAAACAAACAGGCTCATGAGCCCCAACGCGGCCGTCTGGTGAAGCTAGCTCACGGCGCGACATACAATGACCAATTAGATCTCCAAGCACAGGTTTTACTAACGATTCTCCAATGAGCCAATCTTTCATCTCCAAGTGCCCAAAGTTGCACCCTGTATTTTAGCCTTTAGGCTCCGTTTCCATGACAACAATTTCAAGTGAAAACGCAAAAGATTTTAAGACTTTTTGAGAACGACTCCCAAGGTGAAACTTTTTAAAAATGCTCTGGCGGAAATATTAAAACTGCGCATGCAAATTTACCATGATAAACAGTAGTTCTGCACATGCTCAGATAAACAGTAGTTCTGCACATGCTCAGTAGAGACAATTAAAACAAGGTTTCCTCCATGGTGTGATGACTCCCAGTCCATATTCTCCTGGGACTTGGTAGTTTTATTTTGACAGTCACCTTAATAACAATCCAACTTGGTAGTTTTATTTTGACAGTCACTGTAATAACAATCCAACTTGGTAGTTTTATTTTGACAGTCACTGTAATAACAATCCAACCTGGTAGTTTTATTTTGTGTGAGTGTATGTGTGTGTGTTGTTCTATTACAAAAACAAACAGCACCAACTAGTGGTCTAACATGAAAACTACATCATTTTCAGTGTCACTGCTGTTTCTTGAAGTAATTTTCAGAACGTTTCTGTGTAAATGTGAAACTTTCCTGAAATAAAAGCACAAAAACCAAACACTTCATTTTAGGTCTGCTATCTATAATCTTAAATTTTAACAATTAATATCAACCAATAGAGTTTAGACATTGTCTATTTTCTTCAAACATCTACAAAGACACAGGTGACTGCTTGTAAGCTTGTCTATAGAATGATGCATACAATAATATACTGATGAAATCCTGTATTGATAAATCCTTTCTTTTTACTTCTTTTTACTTTTAGTTCTTTCATTTTACCGGTGTGTAAGATTTCTTGCCTAATAAGTAGAATACACATTTCCAGTGTTAATAATAATCACTATTTGATGTGCTCTACTGTCATGCTGCTTTATTGTAGAGAAATAAAATTGTAGAATATAATGTGAGGTTTATCATTTTAATGATTTCACTCATTTGCTCTCTGCTATTGAATGTAACTTTGTGTGTGTGACTGTGTGATTTAATCAACGTACTCAGAGAGTATATAAAGTCCATGCACTCACACAACATTAATGCTAAAGTTCTGAGCGTGTGGAGTTTATTCCTGCATTTTAAATCCAAATTATATTTCAGTTCAAGAAGTAAGTTTATATTATGCAAAATGATGCTTTGGCTTTTTATGAGTTGTGAAGTTGTGCAAACTGAAGAAGCTGTAGATCAGGAACTGGAGGAGAAAGGAAATAAAGTTCTGGCTAATCTGCTCATTAATCTGAAATCAGAAGAAGTAGAACAGTAAGAGAAAAACACTGAAATGTGGAGTTTTACAGTCTGCAGCTGAAGCAATGTAGGTAGGAGTGTGGCTAGATGTACCTGTAATGTAATTATCTCTGCAGTGCAGGAGGCCTGGCAGCTTGGTACAGTGGAGCCACAATCATAGAGCACACAGCAGTGACGTACACAATAAATCCATCATTTTATGAGGATGAAATGACATTAAAAAGAGGAGTGCATGTTTCCTGCTGCAGATTTTTGCCGACTCGAAGTATCAGGTCACGATCACACGGCCAAAAAGCTGAATTCCAGTTTGCTCATGAAACCACAAAATTATCACCAAAATGACACCCCTCAAAAAGTTGCTTTTGTTTTTTGTCTTTCCTCAGATGAGTAATAACAATACTATTAACTATTTATATAGCACCTTTAGGAACAGTTGTTTCACAAAGTGCTTTACATTAAACAGGATGGATAGACAGATAGATAAGTTCCATCATCTCTCCCAATTGCAAGTTTCACACATGCAAAGATAAAATTCAACCAAACAAAAGTATATATATATATATATATATATATATATTTTTTTTTTTTTTTTTTTTTTTTTTTTTTCCATTATTAATTTTTTAACAAAAAACGAAAATAGGGACAGAAAAAGCCTCTCCCAGAGCCTCCAGCATCCCTTGTAGAAGCCTGTAAAGGCCAAACAACCTGAGAAAGAAAGAGAGAGAGAGAGAGAGAGAGAGAGAGAGAGAGAGAGAGAGAGAGAGAGAGAGAGAGAGAGAGAGAGAGAGAGAGAGAGAGAGAGAGAGAGCGAGAGAGAGACTCTAATTCCCACATGGTTCCGTTTTTGACAATAACAATAATTAATAATTAGAAGTTAACGGTTCACAGATGGTTCAATGAGTTTAGAGACACGCGCATAAAGTTTTAAAATAATTTAATAACTGAAAGTGAAACGTGTTTTATTGGAAACTGTTGTTTCTGATGGTCTTTGAACGCAGCATGAATTCTGCCCACTTGTTGAGCGAGCAGAGAGAAACGCCCCCTTTTCCCATCTTCCTCCTCCTCCTCCTCCTCCGTGTATATCTGCTCTGGTCCTCCTCCTCTTCCTCCTCCTCCGTGTATATCTGCTCTGGTCCTCCTCCTCCGTGTATATCTGCTCCGGTCTTCCTCCCGGTCCTCCTCCTTCAGTCTGCCCGCGGTCATGGCTGCTCCTCAGCGGGTCATCGTGTACGGAGGTCGCGGGGCTCTGGGCTCCAAGTGCGTCCAGCATTTTAAATCCCGAGGCTGGGTGAGTGTGAGCGGGGCTTCTTCCCCCTGAGCCGGCCCGCGCTGCTGGCCCGGGCTGCCGCCGCCTGTCAGCGGCCGTCCCCCGGTGCTCTGACCGCCTGTGTGTCTCCTCAGTGGGTCGCGAGCATCGACATCGGCGCCAACGAGGAGGCGAACGAGAACGTGCTGGTGAAGCTGAGCGAGTCTTTCCCGGAGCAGGCGGGACAGGTGAGCCTCTAACCGACCGGGCCGCGGCTCACAGCGAACCGGAACTACAACTTTAATTTGAAGTCTAAAGTCAGCTGAACGCAGACATGTTCTATTTGTCGTTTTTTATTTAAATTGTAATTGTTTTTCCCTGCTGTTGTTCAGACCTCCCATAAAGCGTGAAAGCTAATGGTGCGTTCAGGAACACTGGGAATTTAGCAAGTCGAGATTCATATTTTAAAAAGTTTCATTTGAAATAATCTGTGTTATTTTTTTTTTAGCGTTTCCCCAAACAGTAAACGTGGATTCTCTTAATTCCATATTTTGAATTATGTTATGTGTTTAACAGGCATGTCTTACAAATCAGTGAAAATATAATTGGGAAAAGGAGAATCGATTCATTATTTCTACACACAATAGATAAATTAACTGATTCGTATCATATTTAAACTTCAATTGGGCTTGTCTGGCCTCCAGTATTAAAACAAATAAAAAACGTTATGTAAAAAAAGTAAATCACGTTGCCTACATCCAGGTTTACTGTTTGAATTATACTTCTGGAGGTGCGTGTGTACCAGAAACATACATTTTGATATTCTTGATTCAACTTTCATAACTTCATGTTTTTGTAGCTCCTATTTTTGAGGTAACTGATGATCAGTTTTTCCCACCCTGAGGCGTGGAACCCCGACGGAGGGACCGGCTGATTCAAATCTGACTGTAAAGCAAAGATGTTCGCTGGAATCCACAGAATCCACATTAACTACCTTTTGTATGTGGAGGTGCTGATTTCAGCTGCAGTCTGACTTCATTCAGTGTGTGTGTGTGTGTGTGTGTGTGTGTGTGTGTGTGTGTGTGTGTGTGTGTGTGTGTGTGTGTGTGTGTGTGTGTGTGTGTGTGTGTGTGTGTGTGTGTGTGTGTGTGTGTGTGTGTGTGTGTGTGTGTGTGTGTGTGTGTGTGTGTGTGTGTGTGTGTGTGTGTGTGTGTGTGTGTGTGTGTGTGTGTGTGTGTGTGTGTGTGTGTGTGTGTGTGTCACGTCTCTCCTCTCAGCCTGAGCTGACGTCACGTTGAGGTTTTTCGATCCGTCAGATCGGTGTGATGGTTTCCGTTGTTTCCTGCAGGTGACGTCCGATGTGGCTCGGTTGCTCGGGGAACAGAAGGTGGACGCCATCTTGTGCGTGGCGGGCGGCTGGGCAGGAGGCAACTGCAGTTCCAAAGGTCAGAGTTCAAACTGTTCTCATGTTTGTTTTTCATGTCAATTATTAATTCTGATGTATTGAAGATGACAGTTTAGGTTCACTTGTGTTTAACTTGGGGGTTTTCTTTCTGTCCAGATAATTGTAGATTCATTTGACTAGTATAGCACTTTTCCACTGCTGGAGCAGCTCCCGATGTGCTTCATACTGCTGATCACATTCACCCATTCAGCACACATTCATCCAGTGGGTGTGGCTGCCATGTGGCGCTCGGTCCACCCAGTGGGAGCAGTTTGAAGTTCAGTGTCGGCTTGATGGGAACCGTGCAGCTTAATGTTTCAGTCATTAAAACATTTAGTGCCTCATCAGTGATTCTAATAATCTGTTAAATTATAACCTGAAAAAACAAACTTTTTCCTCTTCTTGAGGATTTGTTTAAAAAGTGTTTTCCTTCAGTCCTCATCATTGAGTTTTTCATCTTTGGTGTCAGAATAAATCATCCAACCACCTGTAACCAGATTTCTGAATCCTTGGAGTGATTCTGGTTGTTTTCATCAAGAAGCTTTGAGTGAATTAATGTGGAGTTATAAAGTTTGTAGTAATGATGGATGAAGCTCGGGTGACAGAGTCTGTTAGAAACTGAAGCTGATGAGACGGTGCTTCGTTTTCCTCTCGATCTATTTCTGTTCAACCTTTTCCTCTTTAATCTCCATTTAAAAGGTCAGATTTTTACACTGGAACTGTTTTTTATCGTGTTTAAACCAACATAAAAGTCAAGAATTTGCTTTTTTAACATTGAATTATGCGTCGTACAGAAACACTCATGACGCCTTTAAATCTGTTCACATCAGAACTTTCACTATCGTGTCGTTTTCCGCTCTTTGACCACGTTGTTGTCGGATCAGCGCCGGCCCGTGTTTCTCATCCGTCACGACTTCCTGTGGACTCTCTTCCAGACCTGTACAAGAACTCGGACCTGATGTGGAAGCAGAGCGTGTGGACGTCCACCATCTCCAGCCACCTGGCGGCGCTGCACCTGAAGCCGGGCGGCCTGCTGACGTTGGCCGGAGCCAAGGCGGCCCAGTCGGGCACCGGAGGTGAGCCGGGCCCCGCCCCGTGACGAGGTCTGCCCGGCGGCGGCGTGTTTGTGTCCCTCAGTGAACGACGCCGCCGTTTTCTCTCTTTTCATCCAGTTGATCCGTTCATCTTCAGACACCCTGAACAAAGCGCGTTTTATTTTAGGAGCTTTAGGAGCTTTTCTAGCTGATTCTCATATTTTATAAAAAAAAAGAATCTTTATATCTCCGTGTTCTTCCAGCACTTCGGTTCATCTCAGTTTCTTTCAACCAAACAGTCGATCTTT
Source organism: Lipophrys pholis (assembly GCF_963383615.2). NCBI lineage: Eukaryota > Metazoa > Chordata > Actinopteri > Blenniiformes > Blenniidae > Lipophrys > Lipophrys pholis. Next base: position 1,883,866 of record NC_137629.1, on the reverse strand, counting down.
ATTTGTAAAACTGCTGTGAGACGAGGAAAATGTCAATATTTACTTGTGAAGGACGGGAACACTAAAGGGAGAAATATATGCTCACACACACACACACACACACACACACACACACACACACACACACACACACACACACACACTTACGATCTTGTTTCATATTTCAGAGTTAAAGCAGCATCCCGTGATTTAACACCAGCTTCGTCTTCTTGCTGGCTGCTGTTTTATCTGACGCAGCCTGAGTTTATTCACAGCAAGTAGAAAAATGAGCTTTAATCACAAATAATTACTTCAACCTGCTGGTTTGAACATTTAACACTTTATCTGAAAGCAGCACTCTGTAATTTGACACCAGCTTCAGATAACGTGGAAACATCTGGAAGTGTAGTTGATCACATTTTAAGGTAGATGATGAAGACAAAATAATGTAAAGAATTTAGTTTGTCATTATTAATGTTATTACTTGCTCACTTCTTGCATAAAGCATTATTCTTTGTGTTAAAATGCAAAGCAATATAAAACAGAGAAACAGGATTTTGAGTTTTGTTAGTACATTTTATTGACTTGGCTTGACGTAACATCTATAAAATACCCTATTTATGAGAAATATTGGAGTTGAAACTGAAGAAATGATAGTAAATAGGATTTAAATGCAGAGTAGAACTGATTGAGTTGATAAAACACTTTATTTTAGGTAACACTGCATACAATGAAAACTAGTTTAAGTGAGTATAATGATCAAATTTGACTGTAAAATTCACACATTGAGTCGTAAACATTTTTTCTTAATAATGGCAGAAACTAAGCATTGAACTAAAATCTAGTTTTAAGTGAGAAAAGTGACGTTTTGCTTGTTTGGAATCGAACCCTCAAGGCGTGACGTCTGTTCTTCTTTTGAGTTTTTAAAATGTGAATAGTTTTTATTTGTGTTGATTGTGGGAGAGTTTAAAGCTTCCAGTCTCGTCGGACATGATGTCGGTCCCATCCATGGCTTCCAGAAAAGCTTTCCTCTAAAGCGAGCCGCCATGTGACGGTTTGAATCCAAAGGCCTGACTCAGCAGTCTGCACAGAGCCGACCGGCTTAGAGAGACGATGACTCAGCACATTGTTCACATGGACAGACACGCTGAGCGAATCCCCTCACACTGTAGACGCGGTTCTCTCAGCCACTTAGTTTCTAATTAAATCGACTTTCTTAATTCTGATTACATCTGAGTTAAGAAATGCAACAAACGGCTTTGAGAAGAAGTCGCACTCGTTTTGATCAAACAAACCAAGAAGGAAAGCAAACGAACGTCTGCAGAATCGGGCTGAACGACTTTGTTGTTCTTAATCAAAGTTTGAGGAAGTGTCACAGAACTCGGCTTCTGGATTTACACTTCCAAACACTGTAACCTTGTTTAAAATCTGATAAAACAACTGAATGTGATTAATTTACCATCAAATTTAATGAGTTTTTAAAACTTTTTTAAAAAAAACTTCAAGTTTTCCACCGAGGCGGTTTTTGTATCTGATTCTATGAAGTTGAACTCCACCAGTATGAGTCCAATCAAGGAGAAATAATCAGCTTGCTCATGTCAAACCGATGCATTTACTCAAAAATACACATTTCTAATCATAAGAACAAATAAAAAATACGCTCCACAATTTTATTAATGTCAAATAGGCTTTTTATAAATTGTTTAATTATGTTTTGTATTGAAACGGTGAAACATCCATCAAGTTTCACAATTAAACTTGGAAAAGCTCATTTATGTCATTTCTAAAGACTCGACTAAATCGAATGACACCTTTTTGTTAAGCTCCTTTAAAATAAAAAATCAGACCAGACAAAAGTAATGGAATTAAATATGAATAAAAATACGTTTAAAACTGACTCGTACAATGAGAATTAGAAATTGTGTTTAATGTTTTGGAAGGAGAAAGTCTTACCAGTCACATGAATTCCTCTGAGTTTTTGACCTTGAAGTCGGAGCGGCTGGGCGACGTCTCCAAGTTAACATGTGACTCGAGTTCCTCCAGAATATTTGACTGCATTCAAACGTGAAGCTCAGAGCAGCTTTTTTAGATCAACGGGATTAAACTGACAAATCCGGAGACTCTCATCCAGTGGAGGGAAAATCAGTCTGACACCAGAAACAACCTTCAAACTCGCCGAGGTTCCAACAGGAAGCGTCCCGGGCCGAGATAACTCAGTGAAAAGTCATGCTTGTTTAGGTATTAAACTGAATCATGAAAGCAACAAGACATTTGTAGTTTGACTCTGATGTCTTTCACTCTGGTTTGCTCTCTGGTCCACTGCTTGGTTATTTAGTTTTTCCAGGTGATGCCAGACATGATTCTTTCCATGGCCTCTTGTGTTGTGGAGTTTCTGATGTCAGGTTTGTTAGGTTCAGTTTCACAGCCATATCTTATCGAGACTTGAGGTTTTCTGCGTCCGGGGATCGGGTCGTCGAGGCCCCTGCCGTCGACTGCCACCCAATCCACATTGCACCCGACCCCTACGGTTGCCTCTGTGGGTGGTGGGCTCACAGGAGGAAGAGAAAGAGGGGCCCGCGTCCTCTCTTCGGGCCGGGCCCGGCCACCAGGCGCTGACATACGAGCCCCAGCCCCAGGGCTGGCTCCAGGGTGGGGCCCCGGCTGCACCTGACCGGGCGACGTCACGCTTCTCTTTAGTTGTTTTTCCATCGGGGCTTGTTGAACTGCTTTTGGTCTGACTCGTCACCTCGGACCAGTTTGCCTTGGGAGACTTTACTGGGGGGGCAAGCCCCCCGACAACGTAGCTCCTACGATCATTATCCCAAGTGGAGGAGTTGAAGTATCTCGGGGTCTTGTTCACGAGTGGGGGGAAGATGGAGCGTGAGATCGACAGGCGGATCGGTGCAGCGTCTGCAGTTCTGCAGTCGCTGTATCGGTCCGTCGTGGTGAAGAAGGAGCGAAGCCAAAAGGCGAGGCTCTGGATTTACCGCTCCATCTTCCTTCCTAACCTCACCTATGGTCATGAGCTTTGGGTCATGACTGAAAGAAGGAGGTCACGGATACAAGCGGCTGAAATGAGTTTCCTCCGCAGGGTGGCTGGACGCCCCCTTAGAGATAGGGTGAGGAGCGATGATCCACTCCAACGTGAGCACTGAGATTTCTGTTATGGGGAGAGACGCCGTGCTTCCGCCCCTCGCTCTGATTGGTCCATGGCTTCCAGCCTGGTTCTGCTTCAGAGAGGCCCAGATGCTCTGCATTCTTTGTGAAGGCTGTTTAGATGTTTGGAGTATTTACTTGTTTCCAGATGCTGAAAATTGGAAACATCCTTCCAAGTAATTTAAGGTTGAACGTTGTTCTTCAGCTTTTCCTGCATCCTTCCAGGACGACGTAACGAGCTGAGCTGCATTTTCCTGAGCTGCTGTTTCAGCATTAACAGTCGAAAGATTCTGTAAATGTTTCGGCCGCTTGACCTCCCTCTGCTAAATCAATGTCGTCGGGGGGGGGGGGGGGGGGTGTTGGTACTTTCTCCGGGGCACTGAAATGATTTTCCATCTGTAATCTGCAGGCATGATCGGATACGGCATGGCTAAAGCTGCTATCCACCAGCTGTGCCAGAGTCTGGCTGCGAAGAACAGCGGGATGCCAGCAGGAGCCGCCGCTGTGGCCATTCTACCGTGAGCACACACACACACACACACACACACACACACACACACACACACAGTTTACCAGATCAATAACCAGGTGATCTCTCAGCCCAACGTTTCACGTGACGACACCTTGACCATTAAAGAAAAGTGATGCATTTCCAATGCAGCAGCAGACGACACGTTGACAACGACGTAGTTGGTCTGCTCGCCCTCGGGAGGGCGCTGTTGCTCATTTTTGTAATGAAACCACACTGACATGTGTGCAAACGATGCGCAGTCACTGCAGGGGGGAATAGCAACCGCCAAAGAAAAGTTCTGCCTTGGGAGGCGGGATATTATAAAGTCGTGGGTACAGTGGTACAGTGGACCAGAACACCAGTGTCGTGTAAACGGAGCCCCAAAGTGATACACTTGTTTTCATTGTCGTGTAAATGAGGCCTCAGACTCCGTTTACACGACAGCTTAGTGTTTTTGTATTTCTGTTTCAGAGAAGTTTTACATTTTGTAGATTCCCGTTTCCATGAAAACGAAGAATATGGTTTTGTACTGAAAACACACACACACACACACACACACACACACAGCAGAGAACAATGAGCTCTAAACATTAACACCAGGAGAACACGGATGTTCTAGTGGACAGACCACCAAGTTGGATTATTATGGTGACTGTCAAAATAAAACCACTGAGTCTACTATAGACTGGGAGTCCTGACTCCACAGAGGAAACTTTTTTCTGATTGGCTCTACTGAGCATGTGCAGAAGCAGCGTTTTAGTGAAGTTGTGTTTTCTCTGTTTCCACGGAGACGGAGTGGAAGCGTTTTCAAAAAGTTCCACCTTGGGAGCCTTACCCCCCCCCCCAGAAAAAAGTTTCTGATTCACGTTCCTGTGGAGGAAAAAAACCATTGTCAGTGTGAACAGCTGCTACCATCAACTGTTCAAGCATAGTGAGCAGTTTTTCACAAAGTGATTTCTGACCAAAAAAAAAAACTTCCCAATGTTTTTCTCTTTATCTCCATGTCGGTTTCTTCAGCTTTCAAACTGTTGATAACAAGTAAAGCAGCTCTGCTGTGAGCCATCAGACCTCTTCATTGTGTGTTTCTGTTTAACGTCCGTGTTCAACCTGCAGTGGAATCGTTGATGACGATGGTTCAGGTGTTCTGAATGTGTTTGGTGGAGGACGACCTTCAGTGTGTCGGGAGACTTTATCTGCCTCCTTCATTGAACCTTGCTCTCCGCTTTGTTTTCTCCCTCGGCCAAAACAAAACTCATGAAAATTACTTCTTAAAATGATCCCTGTGATGTACATGACATCTGAAATAATAAAACTTTAAATTGTGGCTCCAGATTAGTATTTCTTGGCCACAAATTAAAGTTTTATTTCGGATGTCGTGTCTGGGGCTCCACAGTGACGAGAGTCGTTTGTTCAACGTTGGACTCCCTGATTCACAGAGTAAAAGAACCAAGCTTCAGACTGTCAACACCAACATGTATCGTCTGTTTGATTAAAGACTTTTATCACCGCCGCTGGTATTTCTCTGAAGTGTTAATAGAAAAGGGCATTTCTTCTTCTTCTTCTTTCTCCGCGACGAGCTTGAACTTGAAAGAGAAGCTTTATATTTGCTGTAACAGAAGAAATGTGCTGCTTAAAGGCGCCGGCGGCGGAACGATTGAAGATAAATGGCCATTGTGCTGTAAAATGAGCTCTTTGTTGTTCTGGGCGACGATAAGCTGCAGGGGAAAAACAGCGAGCGCTGGAAAACGTGTGAAGGTGTGCGATGGACGAGTGACGCGCGGCGGCTCGTCTGCATCACTTTCTGCACCGTCACCGTGAGGCGCTGTTTTCAGGGGAGGGTCTGGCTGCTGCGCGCTGTTTGGCTGCTTTTCTTCCTCCCAACGTCCTGCTGCCACATCTGGTTAGCATTAGCAGCATGACTTGCAGTTCTGCTGCTGCACACACACACACACACACACACACACACACACACACACACACACACACACACACACACACACACACACACACACACAGGTACACAAAGCTGGAGCTCCACAGAGTAAATATACTGATGTTCTTCCTTTTTCACCTCAAATGAACCAAATGAAGTCATTTTTGTTTTTGCTTTTCATCATGAGTTCATAAATCGCTTTATTCCAAACTGCCATTAACCAGATTATTGAGCATGTTCCTCCTCTAACATCAGATTATAGAGCATCTTCCGCCTCGAACGTCCAGATTATAGAGCGTCTTCTGCCTGGAACGTCCAGATTATGGAGCGTCTTCTTCCTGTAACATCCAGATTCTAGAGCACCGTCCTCCTCTAGCATCCAGATTATAGAGCATCGTCCCCTCTAGCATCCAGATTATAGAGCGTCTTCTTCCTGTAACATCCAGATTCTAGAGCACCGTCCTCCTCTAGCATCCAGATTATAGAGCATCGTCCCCTCTAGCATCCAGATTATAGAGCGTCTTCTTCCTGTAACATCCAGATTATAGAGCACCGTCCTCCTCTAGCATCCAGATTATAGAGCGTATTCCTCTTGTAACATCCAGATTATAGAGCATCTTCCTCCTGTAACATCCAGATTATAGAGCATCTTCCTCCCAGTAATCAATTCTAAGCATCATCACTCGATCTATTAATTTCTGCTCCTGAAGGTTCGAGGATGTTTGAAGAACTTTATGCTGATTGAAGCCACATGTTCTTCAGGTTTTTCTCTCGAGTTAAACTTCATCTGAAGATCCAAAAAGCTCCATACATTTTTTGTGAGGGATTAAAAACGAATTTCTCCTCTGAAGGCAGTGATGATTCACACTGAACGATCAGCACAACAATCACACGGCGGAGCTGCTTCTCCTCACTCATTTTAATATCGGCTGAGCTGCTCCTGGAGTAATAATGAAAACCTGCATTGTTTGCTCTGTGTGTGTGTGTGTGTGGTGGGGGGGGGTGGGGTGGGATGGGGGGGGGGACTGGCTCGCCTCGTCTCTGCTGCAGCTCCTCACTCTGATTATCATTTGGCAGCGTTACCTTGGACACGCCGATGAACAGGAAGTTCATGCCTGACGCAGATTTCGGCTCGTGGACGCCGCTGGAGTTCATCGCAGAGTGAGTGTTGGAGTGTTTCTGCACATGAACGTTCCGCGTCTGTCTGGATCACTTTTATGTTTGAAGCTCCTGACCTGTATTTTTATTTATTTTATGGACTTGATTGCTTTTATTCCAAAGACCCCTCGGTGAAGAGCTGGTGGACGGGAATGTGCAGAAGGACACGTCATCATTACTTAACGATAAGATAAAGATATGAACTAAACCTTCAACACTCATTTTTACATTAAATTAAATGTAGAATTTGCTTATTTTGCTTTTAGATTAAACAGCGTCTATTTTTCTCCGTCTGTCTTCCAATAGACCTTTTAAAGGTCGAGCCAAATAAAATTAGGTCAACAAATAAATCCTCAATCAACTGAAATTGACTGTTTTTATTTTCTTTATTTCATCTAAAATGGTCAGATTTTTCATGTTATTGGCCATTATGTCACTATTGTTGTCTGACAGCTGTTACCTTGCAAAAGAAATGGAAAAAAAGATGATAAATAAAAGAAAATCTTGAAATTTAGAAAACAATAATCAGGATTTCCAGACGAAGACGGAAAGAAAAAGTGTTGCAGAGCAATAAGATAAGCTGATAAGATCACGTTTTAAATAAAGCCTGCCTTTAATCAAGAGATGATTCCTGTTGAGGAAAAGCTCAGGCCAACTAAAGCCTCGGCCCTCAGAGTGAGAATATTTCATATGACCGTTTCATCTTCAGCCCATTTACTTTATGTGTGGATTCACATTCAGGCTGTAATAATCTGGTCCCGGTGTTACGTAGAGTTCTGCATGGCAGCAGCTTGACAGCCTCGGGAACGGGAGCAGCATGCTGGATGTGATCCGTCTGAGAAGTTAAACGTTAAGTCACTTTACTGCCGTTAAAAAATGTCTTGTAACACGGAGGGTTCTAACAACATCACGCGTCGGCAGAAATATCATAAGCATCAGTGATTTGGGGTTTTAGTCTTTGGATATCGAGTTCAATTGATTCAATACTTTATATCCAGGTCTGAATACTTTTGTGTTTATTCACTTTGAGCTTTAGTGATTTTAGTCAAATTAAAACTGCTTTTCATTCAGTGTTCTGAGCAGCAGGTCTGGATTCACTTCTGATGGTCTGGATCTTCATCGGGTCAAACAAAGTGTGTGGATGTTTGATTTGTTGGTTAATCTGCGTCTCTTCACAGGAACTGCAGCCATCGTTTAGTTCTTCATGCTCTAATATCACAGGAACCGTTTCCCTTATTGACGTCAGTTGAAAGTTGCTAGAAATACTTTATGTAGTACCGTTTATGTGCAGTAATGAAAGAATCTGAACACGGATTATAAACAGTTTTACTTTAAATTCATCACATGTATGTTTTTTTGGTTTAGTGTGAAAACCTTCAGGTAAAATGATCCTCAGTGACGTTTGGTCATTTAAACATTGATTGGAATAAGAAATGGATTCAATTATAGAAAACTTAAAAATAAATCAAATTAATTTATGGAGTTCATCGATTTAGATCAATTTATTGATCATGTGTCCTGGATTACAGGAATATAAACTGATCAGATATGTTTGATCCAGTCTGTAATAAATAATAATAATAATAATAATAATAGAGCTGAAATCTCTTAGAAACTCAGATTAAATGATTAAAGTGCATCTGAAGGAATGTGGAGACAGAAAGTTGATTCTGTGTCCGGCTCGGCGCCGGCCAGAGGAGATTAGATGGGATCGGATCCTCTCCGATAATCCCGAGGAAACGGATGAAAGTCTGAAATAGAAACGGCCGGAAATGAAGGACGGAGCAGTTTGTTCTTCACACACTGAAATTCACCAACAACATGTTTCATGACACGATGGATCATCAGTCTGAGAACCGGAGAGGAACATTAATGTTTATAATCTGGATGGTGGAGCGGAAATCTGTGCAGATTATATTCACATAAATTTCACCAATCGGCACAGGGAAGCAGGATTTTTAGTCTGTCTGTCTGTCTGTCTGTCTGTCGGATGCAGGAACACTTCAGGATGTGTGAAGAGGATTTAATCCACTTTGAAGACGATAAAACTTGTAGTGAAAAGTTTTTCTACTGATCACCTGTAAAGTTGCATGATGAGTTTGGATGTTTTATCTTCGTCTTTAATTGGACGACGTTAATTAAATGAGAGCGGCTCCGTCTTGAACTCAGTCGTCTCTTTTAATCAATAATTGAAGCTTTGTTGAATTAATTTTGAGGCCCAGATTCAAATATTTAGATCTTTACGGTTCATGTTTGATGTGTAGAAAGAATCCCAGATATCCTCTCACAGGTTTTATCTCACATCGTAATATATCTTTAGAGGAATATCTCGTTCTCCAGCAACGATGAGACTAAATTTAGAGACAAAGTTTTATTTTAGGATTAAATCTTGCTTGTTGGGTAAAAAGCTGGATGTTCAGAGACGATGTTGAGGTTTTCATCCCTTCTTCCCTGCAGGATGTTCTTCACCTGGGCGTCAGGTGAGAAGCGCCCGGCCTCGGGAAGCCTGATGCAGCTGCTGACGTCTGGAGGGGAAACTCAGGCGGTGGCTGATCAGTAGAGGATGGATGAAGATGGAGGTGGAGGTGGAGGAGGAGAGGAGGCGGGACCTGCCTGCTGAGGTTTACAAACGCAGGCGTCTAGCGCCATCTGGCTGCAGGTTCTCTCACGCGGTTTTGTTTTGAGAGGTGGAGGTTTAATTCCATAATGTCCTGATTGAGACGTGTCAAGTTGCTTCCTGCTCCTAATCCAGCTTTATTCTGGTCAGAACGTGGTGAAGAGGCGCTTCGTGAGTCGTGTTATTACAGCGCTTATGATGTGGAGAAATGCTGAATATTACCAGTTGACAGTTTAACCACAGAGGCTTTATACCCAGATTATAAATCAGTTCAGTGTTCATGTGTCGACATTCAGCCCCTCATGTTTTCTCTCTGCCGTCTTTTCTCAGACAGACAAAATGTTGTAAAGTGGAGTTTGTGGCCTTATTGAGTATCACAGCAGACGGACCCCGCACCTCAAATAATCTGCTTTACCTTGTTTTAGTTGTGTAAAAAATGAACCAGCCAGTCTTAAACATGTAGTTCATCTTCTACCACAGAATCACACACGGATCAGTTAAAGTCTGAAGCAGATCGGAGACGACATGAACCGATCTCCAGGCTGCTTCTCATCATTACCTCTCAAACAAAGTCCCTTAAAGTGACCAAATGACATTTAATGACAATCACCTTGATATTCTGTCAGCTGGTTTCACGTGACCATGGACTGATCCTCCTCCCAGTCGGATACAGAAGAAACGTCCTTGTTCTCTAACCTGGTGTGTCGCTCTCCTGTTCGCTTCACGTCTTTCTTCTGTTCCGTCGCTTTCAGAGTCCAAGTGTCCTTTTGTGTCCGCGGTGTGGAAACGCTGGATTCTTCCTCCCGTTGGTTTTTCTGTCTCGTGTCAAATTCACAATAAACCAGTGAAAATGGAAAAGTCTTTAAGGTTTTCATTCATTACCTGACGCTGCTGTTAGAAATGTGCCCTGATATTTTAATAAAGGTGAGCAAAGTTAGTCAGATCATCTGAAACACAGATTCACGTTTCAGCGTCGGTTTCTAGTTCCTCCTCAGTGAAAACACTGAAATGAAGGATCATCCACATTACAAAGGTCAACGGACGGATAGAAAAGATGTTTTTTAATGTAAACACGGCTAAATTACGTCTTTTTATTGGCAAGCTTCCTGTTGATGCATAAATCTAACTTTATTTTTCCATATTTATATCCGTATATGTTCATTTGTGACATTTCATCTTAATCCCAGCATTAAATAATCTTTAATAATCCCTCCAGGAGCCTCACGGTGCTGCAGAGGTTTGAACTTTGACCTCACCATGGGTGCATAGAAACAGCAAACTAACAAGGAGTACAGCCTTTATTGGTGTGTATTCTTTGTAGTATGATAAAGTGCAGCTTTGCACGAGGAGGAAAAGATGTTGAACTTTTAGTTCAACACGTCTGCAGCCTGGCGGCGCCAATCTGGATGATAAAGACGATTCAGGCTCTTTAGAGTCGCATCTTTTATTTTATTCTGCTGATTTAATAGTGATAATATGGTTAAAGACAAATGCATCCATACACTATGTATTGTTGGTGAATAAATGACTGCTGTTAGAATTTCTGATCAGCAATAATAACATATTTATGTATTTTTTATTTGCTCCAGTTTTTACATTTTCAGTAGCTTTTTTTAAATTCTGCACTTAAATAATGTATTAACTTATTGAAATTGGCAGTTTTTTATTATGATATTGGCTTTATTACATTTAGAACTGTTATGTTGTTGATTGCTACAAGCCAAGTTGGATGAAGCCTGAATAGAAAATTAATGAATTTAAATATTCATTTTAAGAACCTGCTTTGTCCTTGTCAGTGAAAGCTGAAGTTTCCCCAGCTGAGTATTAAAAACAATAATAATAATAATAATAAGAAGAATATCTCTGTGTAGCACTTTTCTAAACACAGTTAGATGTTAAAAGGAATCATTATATATATATATATATATATAAAAGAGAGACAAACATTATCATAACAGGAACTCCGTTAGATCAAATATCTCCAGTTATGATTAGAAACGTCCACGAGATGGCGCTCTTCCACCAGGGTCCGACTGCCTCTCTGCCAGTCAGTGTTTTTCCCTGGAAGTCATATTAATCAAATGGTTGAGTTAACACACACACACACACACACACACACACACACACACACACACACACACACACACAGATCATCCAGGACTTTCACCTTGGAAAATGCAAATCTCCACAGCAGCGACATCTGGGAAGACATCAATTTAAAAAGTTGGATTATGACAAATAGATTATTTTACAGCCACTGAGAATAATGTTGTTGTTGTTGTTGTTGTTGTTGTTGTTTGTTGTTTGTTGTTGTGGGCAGCCACCGGGCCTTCGTCCTGAACTCCCAGAGTTGGTCCGGACCGCCACAGTTCCAGGGGACTGTTGACAAGCTCAGCGCAATAAATCACCACATTGAGGATTAATAGGAAAGAGCAAAGCGCCTCGGCTCACTGTAGCTGATATGTATTTATTCTAGGTGGCGTAGCAATTCATCTCACTGTGTACACCGTGTGTGTGTGTGTGTGTGTGTGTGTGTGTGTGTGTGTGTGTGTGTGTGTGTGTGTGTGTGTGTGTGTGTGTGTGTGTGTGAGGGCCCCCAGGCGGATTCAACACGTCTATGCATACATTACCTCCCATGACGCCGGCACTATGGAGTGATTGCCCACGGGGACGGAGTCAATGTTTATCACAGAAAGCGTTTCAGCTGATCAAAGATTAGCGCTGAGCCGAGCGCGTTGCTCCTGTTTCAGCTGGGCCAGATAACTCGTCACCCGCTGCCACTGATGCTTTTGTTTTGAACAATGTAAACCAAATTATTTGTGTGTCACCAGTCGGCTGCACGCTAAAGAGAATGTATCCAGATTACTCTGAGGGTTGCTTTTCCTCTTCTACACGTGTGATGGTGAGCGCTCACATCAAGGAGGACGAAGCAGCCAAGTCAGTTCAGCTGGAGTTTTCCTTTTCAGATAAATAGATTTCAAATGTGGCGTCAGCCTAAGATGTTATGGAGATAGTTTTCAGTTAGAGTGTTTTACTGCACACGCTCACATGACGTCAGGATTTTTATTAAAACTTCAGTTTGTTAGTGAATTATCCAGCCGTCCATTTGCTGATGAATAAACAACAATTAATATTATTTAATAAAGTTTTTTATTCTGTTCTACAGCATCAAAGTTACAGGCGGACACAGTATTTTTCCCAACAAATTTCACACGAACTGTTGGGATGAAACCGATGTAGAATCTATTGCTGGAAAACTTCCAGCTCATTATTATAGCTACATTTAGTTAATCTATTTATTTAGTTAAGTGAGTTAGTTAGTTAGTTATCCATCACCCTGAAGATGATTTAACAATAAGAGGAAGGTCGTCAGGATCAGTGCTTTTCTTTTAAAATCGGTCTTTTAAGAGTTTTTGAAACATATTTTATTTTTTACCTTCTCTTTGTTATCGATTGTTCTGATGCTGAACATTTAAACTCAGAACGACTGTTTAAGAAGGTTTAAGTCAGATGAGATCAGCAGGATCAAGCGTTTTCCTAATTAAGCTGTTCTTATACCAACACATGAAATAATCTATTTTATTTAAATACATTTAAAATAACATGTCAGCTTTACATTTATATTTGTTTGTATATTTCTAATCTATCCATCTTCTGAACTTTCTTTATCAAACTAAACACTGAAGGGCTGATAAGATGCAGAATCCACTTCCTAAAGGTTCTCCAGCAGTACTAACCGTCCCCATACCTGGACTGACGTCCCAGAAGTGAAGACAGTCTGTCCTCTCTCTCCCTGGCTTGTTTCAGGGTTTAAAAAGTGTGTTGCTCCAAGCAGCCAATCAGAAATCAAACCCTATATAGTGTCATCGGGGGTTTAGCCAATCACAATCAAGGTAGGCCCTCCCTTTGACTCCTCCCACAATTAGGCAGCTCTGCTCTGGCACATGGCACCACGAGAGGAAGTTCTTCCTCCTCTTCCCAAGATGGGCATGTGTGGGCGGAGCCAGTCCAGCTCACACAGACACAGCAGATTCTGACTGCAGCTCCTATGATCCAATATTCAAATGAGGAAAATCAAGGAGGAGTTAGAAACTTAGAATACTGAAGGTTTCTGGACCGACCAGACCAGGAGGAGGAGGAGAACAGGAGGAGGAGGAGGAGAACAGGAGGAGGAGGAGAACAGGAGGAGGAGGAGGAGAACAGGAGGAGGTGGAGGAGAACAGGAGGAGGAGGAGAACCAATTCACAAACTAAATTGTAATTATAGGGACATAAAAATGGAATGAAAACTTAGTCCAGAATGGTTCAGTCACTCTGTGTGAGACACTGATAGGGCGTTTCCACCAACAAGAACCAGGTTCTAGTTCAGTTCTTAAATGAGCACCGCCAGAGAACCGGTTCTCTTTCCACCGTTAACGGAGCCAGTGAGAGCCACGTCATTGCGTCACTCCAGAACGTGGTACGTCACTGATTTCACCAATTTAGCACTGACAGCGCTCATAGAGGAACCAGGAGACGGACTGTAACAGTGGTTTGGTCCGGGTCGCTCCATCTCGTCTGACCTGAACCTCGGATGAAAACATTGAGTCTCCTCGTACCTCTATTGCTGTTTTTTTGACTTCCATCTTGTTTTAGTCTGGAGCCCCGGAGTGGCCATAGATTATATAGATATAATAATAATAATATTAATAATAATAAGAAGAAGAAGAAGAAGAAGAAGAAGAAGAAGAAGAAGAAGAAGAAGAAGAAGAAGAAGAAGAAGAAGAAGAAGAAGAAGAAGAAGAAGAAGAAGAAGAAGAAGAAGAAGAAGAAGAAGAAGAAGAAGAAGAAGAAGAAGAAGAAGAAGAAGAAGAAGAAGAAGAAGAAGAAGAAGAAGAAGAAGAAGATGAATGATCTTGGGTCTTATTTTTCAACATTTCAGCATTTCGGAGTGAATTTCTGCTAGAGGGCGTCACGCCGGGCACCACCTTCCCGTGGGCTCTCCACCTTCCTGTGTACTCTCCACCTTCCTGTGGGCTCTCCACCTGCAGGAAGGTTCTTAATGGGTGAATGTGATCTGGGTGACGGTGCTCAGACTGACACCACCACCACCACCCGGACACGGAGAAGATGGAGAAAATGGATGGATGGATAGTTTGTTTAGTAGTTACTGATGAACCAAAAGTCTGGCTTCATTATAAAGAAGTTCTGTGGGTAGAAAATGTTAATGATGCGTCTCATTGTGGAGCGCCCCCTGCTGCACCGCAGTCAGAACGCCAAACAAGACCTGGAAGTGAAGTTAGTTATAATGGTGTCACCATGAAAAGCCTGAAAAAAACTGCTTCTAGATTCTAGAGCCGACCAGCTGACTTAGTGTGACAGGAGGAGCTCTGCGGGACTCTCGAGAGCCACCGGCTCCGCCATCGCCCTTTAAATTATCTCGTTCCCTCGTATTATTTATTATTTATTTTCTCTATAACCACTCCGGGGCTCCATGTTCGCTGCAGATTTCAGAAAGCTGCTTCAGAGTCTCTTCTACCTTGTAGGCAGTGATAACTCCAGCGATAACTCTGCCCACAGCTGATGGCATGTCAGACCCCGCTCTGGCCCCGCTCTGGCCCCGCTCTGGTTCTGGTCTGGCCCCGCTTTGGCTCCACTCTGGCCCCGCTCTGGCCCCACTCTGGCCCCACTCTGGCTCTGCTCTGGCTCCGCTCTGGCCCCGCTCTGGCCCCGCTCTGGCCCCGCTATGGCCCCGCTATGGCTCCGCTATGGCCCCACTCCATTGCTGGGCCAGAGCGGAGCCAGAGCGGGGCCAGACCAGAACCAGAGCGGAGCCAGACCGGAACCAGAGCGGGGCCAGAGCGGGGCCAGAGCGGAGCCAGAGCGGGGCCAGAGTGGAGCCAAAGCGGGGCCAGACCATAACCAGAGCGGGTCCAGAGCGGGTCCAGAGCGGGGTCAGAGTGGAGCCAGAGCAGGGCCAGAGCGGGGCCAGAGTGGAGCCAGAGCGGGGCCAGACCGGAACCAGACCGGAACCAGAGCGGGGCCAGAGTGAAGAAGCTGTCTTCGTAATTTATATTTAGATCAGTTTACTGAAGACCTTCGTCTGCTTTGTGAGTTTTAATGTTTCTATAACTGGAACAAAAATCCAGAAAACATTTGTAAAAAGTGTCAAAAAACTAAACTAGAAAAGTTCCATAAATACAAATGTTGTATTGTTTGAAGGCCCCATTTCATTAATGTCATTTATTAAAGTTTCAAATCGTTTCAATGAAAACAGCAATATTAATCATGCAACATCCTCAAAAACACTTTCGATCTTAATAAAAATATCATGTCGAAGAATTTCTCATGAGTTATTATAATAATGATTATAATAACATTTATGTCTTGATTAATATTAACAAATATTTATATCGGCACTTTTGCATTTCTTTTGTACTGACGTGGTGGAAATACATTGAAAAGTAAAAATGACTAGAATTTGGATGTAAATGACAAAAAAAGAAAGAACCTGGATGTGAAGCATAAATGAACTGTTCTGTGTGAGTTGCAGTTTGAAAGTTTTGTTTCTGGAAAAAACCAAGTGAGTGGAATCAATTAGATGAAAATATCCCATTTAAACCACCTCGTTTTCCCATCAGTGTATTTGTCTCCTCTGAACTACACGGTACGGCACAATCATGTGATGATCCAATTCTTAAAATGTCTCTGTACCTTCAACCGCATGTTATTGACGTCTAACTTCTCCCAGTCATCGTCTCAGGCTGATTTAATGCACATTCTTGTGTTTTGCGTCTTATTATAGGCCACAATTAAGTGATTAACATCATAAAATCAATCAAACGACTTTATGTTCATGTAAACAAAACGGTAAATAATTGAAGCTCTGTCTTCATTAGCTTCAGCTTATTTTAATGAATCTTACCACAATAGATTAACGCTGTCAGAGAGAAGTTTTAATTGAAGCAGTTTGTTTTTTTTCTTCTTGACACTTATTGTCTGTCAGCGATGATGTTTAAACTAAGTGACACTGGGTATAAGAGGAGGCGGACGCAGGATAACAGGTGGAGTTTCAGGAATTTGCATCAATTTCCATGAGATCACAATGGCTGCCGTGTTTAACTCGAAAATAAACTTTAATTTCCCCGACTGAATTGAAGCAGAGATTTAATTTATTTTTTTTTAACACCCACCTGAACACCCACCTCGCTGGAAGGGACAAAGACAACTGAATAATTTCCTGACTTATTATAAACTATAGAGAAAAACACTAGTTTCTCCTTCATAATCTCACACATTAATCCCAGTGTGCTCTGGTGTCAGGAAACCACTCTTTCCTATATGAAGTGAGGAGGGCTAATTGAAGGTCAAACCAACAAACGGCCTCTTGCACATCTTCTTTTCCTTTTACAGTTAAAACCTGCGTCCAAACAGATTATCGAACATACAGTATGTGTTTGTGTGAACGCAGCGCCGTGAGAACTCAAAGCAGCTGATTATTCGGATCATTCAGGGTGAGATTAAAAACTGTTTTCGTCTCAGATTGTTGCTGAGTTTTGTTCACACTGCTGCATATGAAGCTATATAATAGATTACTCTGCACAAAAAACCAACAAATCAACAACCTGTGATTGCATTAACTATATTGACACTGGATCGAGGCTTTCGAGGACACGGGCTGTCTCGGTGATTCAATTCATTGTGTGAAGCGGCGAGAAGAGCAGCGTCCAGTCCGGCTCAGAGGAAACCCCTGGAGGTGAATTTCCTGATTAAAGTCCCCCCCCCCCCCCACACACCCCCTCCCCATTTCCCATCCCCCCCGCATTCAAACCTCTCCAGTTCTCTGCATGTGCACACACACATGCATGTGAATGAGTGTGTATGCAAAGTGTGTGCGTTTGGGTGCATGCCAGCATAGTGAGTGGATATTGTGTGTGTGTGTGTGTGTGTGTGTGTGTGTGTGTGTGTGTGTGTGTGTGTGTGTGTGTGTGTGTGTGTGTGTGTGTTAAAGGTGCACACGTTCTCCTGTGCAATGGTAAAGCTAAAGTAATGCATATTTTTACAATATCTTTCAACCTTTGTCATCTTTCTTTCAGCCTTCCTGTGTGATGTTGTGTGTTTGCCGTGCCGCTACACAAGACCAGGGACGGAGTTTAAAAAGTAATGAATGACGTGTATCAGTCTGTAAAACAACGTTGGAACCGGGAAGAGAAAAACATTGGAAAAGTGATGAAATGACAGCTGGTGGAGTTTTTTTTTTCAAGCGTCCAGGTTCATAGTTGGATGTGAAAAAAGATGGTGGCCACCAGGCTGCGTCTTTTTGGAACTGGTGTTGTTTAAACTACCTGGGAAGGCTTTTTTCTTTTCTTCTCATGCGTTCACTAAAGCACCTTCGAGCAACAAAACGTCCAAAACGTGTTCCGAGGTGTGCAGAAACCTCTGGGGCCACATGTTCTGTGCCTCTGGTGACTTTCCTGAGTGTGTATTCCTGAGCGATGGGGTGAGGCTGCATGTGGAAGCCATTGAGCGTGGACAAGGTGAGGCCAGATGGTAGCGGTTAGCCCGCGGCCGCTCTGGGTAACCTGACCTGCAGGGGAGGAGGACCTCTCTGCCTCCCCCGGTCCGGCCGCCACATGTGTTGCGTGAGAGTAAGTCACCCAAAACCCGGGAACCGCCTCTCGGCTTCCTGAGAGGCGGTTCTCATCACCACGGCTGTTTTTTTATTTTTTTTTTTTGTGGGGATCTAAAACAACAAAGAAGAACAGGATCAGACGGAGAGTTCAGAGACGGACCGCCGGCTGTACACAGAGGTCAACATTAAGGCTTCGTTCACACGACAACGAATGCGAGCGTATCCGCAAAACTTTCTTCACGTTTGATGGTTCGTTTCCGCGACACCAGTGTTCTGATCCACTGCATCCATGAAGGTTTATCCCGGCTCCCGAGGTGGAAACATTCTTTCACAGTCGCTGTTCCCTCCTGCAGAGACTGATGGGGGCTACTTAGCCTTTTACTGCTCATCTCTCCCCTTCCCTCCCTTTCCTTCTGCTCGTGCTCCAGTAAACAAACATGGCGGCCCCGTAGTAGTTTGACTCGCGGTCGTATTCTAGTTTTATGGTCCAGATCAGTAGTTTAATAGTTGCGACTCACCCCTGTTAGCATCCGATGCTTCATCAGTCCATACGAATGTCAGGTTCTCTCCATTTTCTTCATGTTTATAGCGTTTTGTTCTCTGCACACGTCTGTGTAGTTTCATTACAAAAACAAGCAACAGCGCCCCCCGTGGCCCGGCAGACTAACTACATAGTTGTCAGTGTGTCTGCTGCTGCAGTGGAAACGGAACACTATTTTTTGTTAACGGATTAGGTGTTGTTGAAACATTGTCGTGTAAACAGGGCGTTAAATACTCCACTGTGATATTCTATTTGAAGTCACTTCAGACTTCTTCTGCTGCCTGTACTTCATTTATCTGACGCGACTCCGTGACACGAACAAGTTAAAGTCCTGCTGTGAATCCAGACGATCTGCAGCAACAATTCAACTGCGTTTAATATCAGAAGATC